>NC_081182.1:150492246-150674820 GCF_029867415.1 Vicia villosa | reverse complement strand
CACCACCTGCAAATGAACGGTGTAAAAACCCATCTGAAGGTTGAAGATGATGCGTGGCGCCCTCTGATTCGCTGGGAGGCGCGCGCGTGTTTTTTTAAACTGACTTGGAATTCAGTGTTTTGCAGGTGTTCCACGTGCTATGGTCCCTCACCATCTGGGCCTTCTGATCCATCCATCAACTCATCCAACGCCTCAGAACACGCACGCATATCATACTCCCTCATTTAATTTCCATACAGGATCAGTATCCTTTTATTTTCCATTTTATTTTAATTTCTTTGTTAAATTAATTAAAAATAGTTTTAAAAATCCAAAAAATACACAAAAAATATTTTTATACTTCTAAAATAATATATTATTTTCTGAAATAAAAATATTTTATTTTTCTTCATAATTTCAATATTTTGCATAATTAATTAGTATATATTTATATATTGGCTTTTTAATTATTCTAACCAATCAAAAAATCATAAAAAAAATTGTTCTTTGTGTTAAATATTGTTTATATATTATAAACTAATTTTGTACATATTTTGAATAATTTTCTCTTTAAGTTTTAATTATTTGTATAATTATGTATTTATTAGCTTAATCAATTTCCAATCAATTTCAAAAATTCCAAAAAAATTAGTTTTGTTTTAAAATTAATTAACAAATATTTTGTACATATTTTAAACTTAATTTCTAGGTTTAAATCTATTTTCATCTTTTTTCTTCATTTTAATTTAATTAATCATGCATTAATTATAATTAAAACCAATCATAAAAATTCCAAAAACATGCCTTTTATTTTTCTTGCAATTTAAAATTCCTAGATAAATGTATAGGATGTCAAATTCATGTAAATAGGCTAGTTTACGTTTCCTGCACAATCGATGTAATAGCGTAGATTTACTTTCCGCACTTTACATTTCCGCATTTTAATTTCCAGCACATATAAACTGCGTGTATGTCAAAGATAAAATTGAACCGTTAGATCACTAACTTCAAAGATAAATATCTGAATCCAATCACAATCACACTTGCACCTCTTAAGGTAATCCCTTCTCATTCCTTTCAAAATCAAAGTCAAAATTCCACTGTTTTGAGTACAAAATCGAACCTTGCTTTTATATCCGGTGAAAGGATAGATTTTTAAAGGAAATAGGATAAAGACCTTACAACTCAGGGTAGACCTCCTAGTTTGCTTGCTCAAATCAAAACAAACAAAATTCTCATACACTGTTGATTTTTCAAAACTTTCAAAAAAGACAATACTTTGTATACATCCAAACACGGGTTATTACAAAGTTAACGTTCTTTTCAAAACATCTTTCGAAAGATAAACAAGCATTTTGTATACATCCACACACGGATCATTACAAAATTCAATTTACAAAAGTATTTGAAACCACATATGAGCAATTTCAGAGCAATTGAAAAGTGATCGAAAAACAAGTGAGCTAAGCAAACTTAAGAGCCCATGGATAACCATGGATACAAAGGGTGCTAACACCTTCCCTTTGTATAACCTACCCCCTTACCCAGAATTTCTTAAAGGTCTTTTTTCTGTTTCTTTTATAAACCTTTCCTTAATTGGATAAAATAAAAGGTCGGTGGCGACTCTGTGAATTTTCAAAAAATGCGAAAGCATTAAGCGACAAAAAAGAGTCAGTTCACGTATCTCTACAGATCAGAGGTATGGCCCGGAATTAAAAAAATCGGAGGTCCACAGTTACCTTAATGGTTTAGGATATGATGGATGCTAAGCCGTGAGAATAATCACTCACCATGTTGTATGAATTTATGAAGAAGTGAATATGAAAAGTGCAACATATTGGACGGTGACTTAAGACGGGTAATCAGAATCGCGCAACGAAAGTGTGATGTGGAGTAGTGTTATGAGTATTACTCGTGGACAGTGAGGAATTAATATGTCAGGAGCCTACATAGAGGATGTGTATTAATCTATATGTTGGATTTATAATCTAGTGGATGAAAGGATGTCATTTCGGAGAATTAGTACTCTTTTAAAATAATTGTCGAGATGATGAGTATTTTATTGTGGATGTACTTAGTTAACGAGTATGTATTCAGCGAAGTTAAGGCGATGAGTGTATAGTATATGATGCTATAATAATTTGTACTGTTGTAAGGTATTATTGTAGATTTCCAGATATAATGAGGAATTATACTTTATGAAAGACGAAGTTGATTTAATTCTTGGAGAAGGGCGGACTTCAGTTTGAGCTATTTTATAAGCAATGGTATATTAAGGATGATGAGTGTGATTATAATTACTTGTGTGTACTCATGCTAATGGTTGGAATGTTTAAATAGAGGAAGTAAGTCAGGACTTTGTTTTGGGTGTGAGTAAGTATTTCTAAGTGGTAGATTAGTACCACGTATGATAAAGGAGGATTCTTGAACGAATGAGTAAAGAGGATCGGAATTGGGTAAAACTGAGAAATCTAATTGGTAATGGTGATTGTAATGAGTAATCAAAACAATGCAGCAAAAGTGGAATGTAACATGTTGGATAATTGCCGGTATGACTTGAGAGGAGTCAGATGGTTGAAATTCAATGGTATAGGAATGTTATTATCGAGCTCTTGGAGGAAGCAGTTGGTGAAAAGTGTAAGTGTTATTTCATCGCTCCGATGGAAAAGTGTGTCTAAGGTTGGTACGTTCAGTAGATGGAATGCTTTACTGCAGTGCTGATTGGGTGTGGTAATACCATGGTTGTGTAATTATATTACTCAGTTATTGGACTTATTGTATGAGTCGCACCTTGACACTCCATTGTCGTTAACCTTTGGGAGATATGGCGATTGGTACACCTTGGGATGGTCAAATGCGACGTAAGAGCTGAGATTGAATACATGAGGCATTCTTATGGTGGTTATGACAGATGAATTTTGAGGTTCGACTAGGAAAGTATTAACTGAGAGCGGGAGAGTCAGATGAAGGACTCCTATCCGGGACTTTTCACTTGAAGTATGTTTTCGAGGACGAAAACTCTTTTAGTGGGGGAGAGTTGTAACACCCCATATTTTCTAATTTTAATTTAATTGGAAATTTAAATTATTTATTAGAAATTATTTTGGTATTTGGCTGAATTATTGTAGGATTATGGATTTAAGGGCCATTGGGCCGGATGGTGAGGTTAGTAGTATGGGGGTGCTAAGTGAGTAAGCCCATTACTAACCATTTTATGTTTTCATAAAATAAGGGAAATATGGAAAAAAGAGTCAGTACGTGAAAAATGAAAAGTTGGAGAGAAAGGAAGAACACGTGAAAGAACAAGAGAAGAGAAGAGGAGCAAGGAGGAGGAAAACCCCAAAGCTCAAGGAGAATCAAGAAACTAATTCCAGGTAAGGGGTGATTACTCTAATTATATGGTATTATAATTTTGATGATGATAGGATTGAAATAAGGGATTAGAATCTCTGTTTGGGATGTTAGGTTTTGTGAAATTCCAACACTGACATGTATGATTTGATGAATTGACTGCGATTGATGATGTAGTATTGTTACATGGTGTTGTGGTATGTTGTTTGTGCATTAAAATCATGTATTTGGAGTATTTTGATGTTATTGATGATTAATTTCGAAATGGTATGAGTTGGTATGTGTTTGGGATGCATAAAAGTCTTAAAAATCACTTTTTTCAGCTACTGGGTTCGTGGGAACCGGTTCCCATGTGGGAGGAACCGGGTTCCAGTGTTTTTAGACGTTAAAAATGTCATTTTTGGGTCCAGGAACCGGTTCCCATGTGGGACGAACCGGGTTCCAGTACAAAATTCCAGCAGCACGTTTTGAAAACTGTTCTAACTTTAAAAGCCTCTAATTTTCAAACCGTAAGTCCGTTTTAGACGCCGTTTTGGACGTTGTTTCTTAAATTAAATACTCTACGATATAAAGTAAAGAAAACAACAATAACTTGATTTTATTTTGAAAACCTTGATTTATTTTGTTTATGACGTGTTTTGTACATTGTGTGCATGATTTGGTTAATGTGACAATATGGTGATGTTGTAATGATATAACTAGGATTGATGTTATATGTGGTGTGAATTGTATATGATGAATAGGTGATATGGACGTAAGGTCCGAGTTTTGTACCGTGTTTATATTATTTATTGGGTGATGTTTTACATGTATGCGTGTGATATAATTGTATGAATGCTAAAACTATGCATGCTTATCGGTGATGAATTGGTGATGATAATGAGACGATGTGATACATCGGATTGGTGACGTTGTAAGCATTTTATATGTTGCATTCATTCGCATACATTTTTGGTGATGGATCCCGGTGATGAAATGGATCAAATTGGTGGGCATAATTCCCATTGTGTGGAATTTGTGCTGGTTAAAACTGTATCTCGGTGATGAAAAAGATCAGTTGGATGGGTGTATCCCATGTATGGTACCACATGCATAAGAGTCTGCATGGTCTTTGTATAAATTGTGACATGTCAGGATGAAATCCGGTGTTATGATTGTGTGGTGTTATTGGTGCATATTTTTGACTTGTGCTTGTGAATGGTATGAATTGATAAATCTGAATATGCTAAGTAGGGTGGATAATTGCTTATGAAATTCTATATCGGACGAGTTATAATGCTATTTAATTATGATGTAGTCTCACCCTTACTTTAATGATTTCAGATTGAAGTAGCGGCCTAAGCGATCGGTGAGGATGACTCGTAGAGTTTATCCAGTTATGTTGGGTCGTGTCGGTCATGCTCTGATCTTGTAACACTGGGGGACGATAGTCTTAGAGTTTACTAGTGATACACTATTTTGCCATTATTGTATAATGTACCGTTGATTTTATCGGAAATGTTTTATAACATTGTTGAATGAGTTTCCGCTGTGCTGAACATGTATTTTGATATTTTTGGATTATTCTTAATAAAGCATGACAAATGACTTGGGGTTTTCTTTATATTATTAATTGTAACATCCTTGTTGTATGATTACTCTGATTATTTATGTTTTTCGTTGGGGGTTTTTAGAAGGGTGTTACAAAATTCGTAAGGTCTTTCCTATTCTAAAGACTTTCCTTGAGCGATAGTACTATCCATACCATATGAGGGTAGGTAGTCCTATACATCGGATGTGCGGGTCATCGAATGGGTCATTGAACGTCATAGAGGTTATCCATACCATAAAGAGGGTAGGAAGTCCTATGCGTTGTAAATAGTCATAAAGGCAACATGTAAGGATACCTTAGTCATCGAAGGGACTATCACCATTTAATCGAGGGACAAGATCATTTATACCGAAAGGCGACATCGAATGGACTATGATCTTTAAATCGGGGGACAAGGTCATTTATACCGAAAGGCGACATCGAAGGGACTATGATCTTTAAATCGGAGGGACGCGGTGATTTTGAATCGAGGGCAGCATAGGCTAAGGCATCCCTACGCTTCGCGGTGATTTTGCACATCTCTATTGAATGTAAAGGCACCACTTTGTCTCATGTGCTGGTAGACAATGGTTCCTCGTTAAATGTGTTACCAAAAGTAGTACTGGAGAAACTTGACTTCAAAGGAGTTGTGTTACAACCAAGCGATGTTGTGGTAAGAGCCTTCGACGGGTCAACAAGAACAGTATGCGGAGAAGTTAAGCTCCCAATCAAAGTGAGCTCTCAGGTCTTTGATTCTACCTTTTACGTGATGGACATTCATCCAGCGTACTCCTGTTTACTAGGACGCCCTTGGATACATGGGGCAAGCGCTGTAACTTCTACCCTGCATCAGAAGTTAAAATATCCGATAAAAGGCAAGGTCGTCGTGGTTTATGGTGAAGAAGAATATGTGGTTAGCCACCTAAGTAACTCTAAGTATGTTGAGATGGATGGTGAATTCATCGAGACCCCCTGCCAAGCTTTTGAGGTGGTCCCTCCGGCTGACTCTACTGCCAAACATATCTTTGTTGCTCCTGCTACAAGAATAACTCCAACAATGGCTTCTCTCAAAGATGCTAAGGCTGTGATCGAAAAGGGTGGTTGCACAGTGTGGGGACAACTCCCTGATGTGCCTTACAAGTTCGATAAGCTAGGTCTGGGCTATGCTAATGGAACTCAGAAGAATAATCAACATCCTCGTTCTGAAGGATTAATGTCCCATTTCATCAGCCAATGAGTAAATGCTATCGAAGACGACAAAGTGATCTCAAACCTTATTACTAAGCAACATCCAAAAGAAGTTCCACCCGTTCCCAAAGAGGTTTGGGATACTTTGGGAGAACCGAGCGGCAAGTACGACTTTCTAGTGAAGTACACTGCTCCTCAGAGTTCTCTGATTGCCATTGAAGACATTGTCCCAACTGGATGGTTGGATACGCTGGGAGAGCCAAGTGGCAAGTATGACTTTATGGTGAAGTATTCCGCTCCCTTGAGCTCAAAAATCGCTGTCGCACCCTAATTTTTGCCCTATACATTTCATTTCTTGATCATTCCGCATTTCATGTACATTCATAGTTCAATCGTCGCGTTTTTGCATATCTTAAAAAAATTGACTTTTTTATTAAAGTCAACAAAAAATAGCTTTAGCCAGTTTAGATTAATTTTTAGTTTTAATATTATTTTTATTTTAGATTTAGTTTAGACTAATTTTTAGTTTTAATATTATTTTCATTTTTAGATTTAGTTTAGACTAATTTTTGTTTTATTTTTAGTTTCATTATTATTATTATTGACCTTATGTCCAAGTGGCCCAAATTTGATTTCTTTTGTAAAGCCCACTACGACACAAAAAATGACAAAAGTGGTCCTCTTCTGCATATCACCATGGTCTAGTCCCCATCCACTCTCCATGCCAAACACTATTGTCCAATTTCCTGCACTGCTGCCTGCAAAGTCTGTCCAATAATTACATCAATTTAGTCATACATAACCTGCATACAAAAGAACCAAAAGCATCTTAGCAAAATTGTTCAAACAACTCAAAATTTCCCCCCAATTCTTCATGTTTCTCACCTATAAACAGACCTTCTCATTCACATCAAAAAGAGAGGAGACACAAAAGGAACGGAAAAAACTCTACACAAATTATAGTAACAATCTTCCTCCAAAAATTTTCAGAAAAACCTACCTTGAAACCACACCAAGTACTCGTTCTTTGCATCACTATCCAAATACCTTCGCCAACGATTTCCATCCCAAACCTACTTCTAAAACACTCTCTTTGAATCACCTTCTACGCAACAATAAACATGTGTTCACCTTCACTGACCTTACATCACCATATCTAAACTATCACCACACTCTACCTTCAACAGTCGGAACCGAACACAACAAAGATCACCTTCAGCTCAAAACAAAAAACACAAACGCTGCAGCAACAACACAACGACTTCATATCGCCATCACAGCAACAACACTTCACCGCCGCTACACTCCCGATTGAAACAACAACGGTGGATTGAAGTAGACCGCAGTGGCAACGACAACGGTTCATCATCAACATCTTCCGCGGATTCAACGTCACCATCACTTCACCAAACGCACAGCGATACCACCGTTCAGAACTGAGTCAGGGCATCATCATCTTCAACGCAATAACTCATTTCTCTGTTGGTAAATCTTTCCAATCTTGCTCTGTGTTATCGATTCATGTATTGTGTCTGTTTGCATAAGTTGTTTTGAAGGTGAGATTTAATCCTGGATTTCCATGAATGCTTGATTTATAATTTGTTTGCATTTTGAATCGTGTGAGAGTGAAATAATGGCTTGGGTTGTGAAAGGATTTCATTATTTGTTGTGGTTGATTAAAAACGTGAAACAGAAGGTGAGATGAAAGAGATTTGAGAGAGATGAGGCGGCCGTTTTTATCTTAGTCTTAGGGTTTTGTTCTTTTCTCTTCATTGTAGTCTGGGCTTAGATGATAATAGACAAGGCCCAAACTTGGATTGCCTTTAGCACCCCATTCCACAGATCCATGCCCATTTCCTTATGTTTATTCTTCAGATTTCTATTGGGCCTTCTGAATCAGTAGCCCAACGCTTTTATTTCCATGCACCCCCCATGTTTACATTTTAGCTCTTGTTTTTATGGTTTTATTTAATTGTTTTAGTTTTATTTTAATTATTGTTTAACTATTGCTTTATTGTTATAAACAAAAATACAAAAATATGTTTTTTTAGTTTAGATTTTACTTCTTATATAAAAAAAACATATCTTTTAATTAGATTTTTTTTTTTAATTTTCTTATCATTAAAAATCCCAAAAATATTAGATTAATCTCAATCAAAAAATAAATAAACCTTGGTCCAACGCCAAGTCGTCAAATAATATCTCGATCCAATGTTGAGTTTTCTTTACAAAAAAATTCTTTAAACCATACCGAAAGATCGAGTGACAAGAAGTATACACCTCTTGAATACCTCGATTCTTTTGTATTAAAACATTAAATAAAAAGTTTTCTTAATCAAATCAAAGTGATCAAGTGACAAGAAGTGAACACCTCTTGAATACCTTGATCCTTTGAATCAAAACAACTTAATCAAATCAAAGTGATCAAGTGACAAGAAGTGAACACCTCTTGAATACCTTGATCCTTTGAATCAAAACAACTTAATCAAATCAAAGTGATCAAGTGACAAGAAGTGAACACCTCTTGAATACCTTGATCCTTTGAATCAAAACAACTTAATCAAACCAAAGTGATTAAGTGACAAGAAGTGAACACCTCTTGAATACCTTGATCCTTTGAATCTAAATACATTAATAAAATCAAAGTGATCAAGTGACAAGAAGTGAACACCTCTTGAATACCTTGATCCTTTGAATCAAAACAACTTAATTAAACCAAAGTGATCAAGTGACAAGAAGTGAACACCTCTTGAATACCTTGATCCTTTGAATCAAAACACATTAATAAAATCAAAGTGATCAAGTGACAAGAAGTGAACACCTCTTGAATACTTTGATCCTTTGAATCAAAACAACTTAATCAAATCAAAGTGATCAAGTGACAAGAAGTGAACACCTCTTGAATACCTTGATCCTTTGAATCAAAACACTTTAATAAAATCAAAGTGATCAAGTGACAAGAAGTGCACACCTCTTGAATACCTTGATCCTTTGAATCAAAACACTTTAATAAATTCAAAGTGATCGAGTGACAAGAAGTGCACACCTCTTGAATACCTTGATCCTTTGAATCAAAACACTTTAATAAAATCAAAGTGATCAAGTGACAAGAAGTGCACACCTCTTGAATACCTTGATCCTTTGAATCAAAACCAATTAATTAACAAGGACAATGGGGCCTGCTCCCGTTGAATACCTTCGGTAAAGACGCGCTAGGTGAATACATATGCCCAATCCTTTACTAAACGTCCGCAAATATCTCCTTACCATATTAAAACCTCTTTTCATAAACGAGACACTTAATCAATTTTCAATACGAACATACTTCCACATGTGAAGATCGAATATCTTCCACTCGAATGCGATGATGGCCAAAATCATGTCTTATCTTGATTTAGTCATCCATTCTTGTAGTGATCTCATATCCATGTGCGCGTAGTATTTCCATTTAAAGGCGATCGAGTACCTCTCGCTAAAATCAACCAACAAAACTTTTCGTGGTTCCTAGCCCGAACTACGATTGCTCTGACTTTCTCATTGCACGAGGGAATACGTAGGCACAAGATACAAGCGTCTTGGCGAGCATAATAATAAAAAATCTTTTCTTTTTTCCTCATAATAATAAAAACCTTAAAAAATCCTTTCTTTTATCTTTTCTCGATTAATAAGCAAAAGAACGCAAACAAAAACACTAACACTCAAACACGAAACTAACTAAATGGGTCCCATCGAGTACGATGGAGGTGAGGGGTGCTAATACCTCCCCGTGCTAATACCTCCCCCCTTGCTTAACCGACTCCCGAACCCTAATTTGGTTGCGATGACCATCTTATCCGTTTGCTTTTCATTTGTGGGTTTTATCGATATTTTCCCTTTCCTTCTTGGAATAAATAAAGTTCGGTGGCGACTCTGTTGTACTTCGAATGCGTGAAAATGCGTCGAGTCGCCACTTTCTGTAGCGGTAAAAATGTGACTCGAGCATTATCGCGCGCTCGAAGTACAACAGAGTCGCCACCGAACTTTATTTATTCCAAGAAGGAAAGGGAAAATATCGATAAAACCCACGGATAAAAGGAAATGGATAAGATGGTCATCGCAACCAAATTAGGGTTCGGGAGTCGGTTAAGCAAGGGGAAGGTATTAGCACCCCTCACCTCCATCGTACTCGATGGGACCCATTTAGTTAGTTTCGTGTTTGAGTGTTAGTGTAATATTTGTGTTCTTTAGCTTATTAATCGAGAAAAGGTTTTAGAAAGAATTTTTAGGGTTTTTTATTATTACAAAGAAAAGATTTTTTATTATTATGCTCGCCAAGACGTTTGTATCTTGTGCCTACGTATTCCCTCGTGCAATGGGAAAGTCAGAGCAATCGTAGTTCGGGCTAGAACCACGAAAGTTTATTGGTTGATTTTAGCGAGAGGTACTCGATCGCTTTAAAAATGGAAACAAATACTACGCGCACATGGATATGAGATCACTACAAGATTGGATGACTAAATCAAGATAAGACATGATTTTGGCCATCATCGCATTCGAGTGGAAGATATTTGATCTTCACATGTGGAAGTATGTTCGCATTTGAAATTGAATAAGTGTCTCGTTTATGAAAAGAGTTTTAAAGATGAAAAAAAAAGCCATAAGGCAAAAAGGGTTTGAATGAAATTGAAGATTTGTTTTAAAGGACGTTTAGCAAAGGATTGAGCATAGGTGTTCACCTAGCGCGTCTTTACCCAAGGTATTCAACAGGAGCGAGCCCCATTGTCACTTGTTGTCCAAGTTAATTAATTTGTTTTGATTCAAAGGATCAAGGTATTCAAGAGGTGTTCACTTCTTTTCACTCGATCTTTCGGTTTAATTAATGTATTTTAATTCAAAAGATCAAGGTATTCAAGAGGTGTTCACTTCTTGTCACTTGATCACTTTGATTTGATTAATGTATTTTAATTCAAAAGATCAAGGTATTCAAGAGGTGTTTCCTTCTTGTCACTCGATCTTTCGGTTTGATTAATGTGTTTTGATTCAAAGGATAAAGGTATTCAAGAGGTGTTCACTTCTTGTCACTTGATCACTTTGATTTGATTAATGTGTTTTGATTCAAAGGATCAAGGTATTCAAGAGGTGTTCACTTCTTGTCACTTGATCACTTTGATTTGATTAATGAAGATTTTAATTCAAAGGACGTACCAAAGGTATTCAAGAGGTGTTCACTTCTTGTCACTTGATCACTTTGATTTGATTAAGAAAGCTTTTTATTTAATGTTTTAATCCAAAAGAATCGAGATATTCAAGAGATGTTTTAATGTGTTTTGATTCAAAAGATCAAGGTATTCAAGAGGTGTGCACTTCTTGTCACTTGATCACTTTGATTTGATTAATGTATTTTAATTCAAAAGATCAAGGTATTCAAGAGGTGTGCACTTCTTGTCACTTGATCACTTTGATTTGATTAAGAAAGGTTTTTAAAAAAAGGTGTTAATCCAAAAGAATCGAGGTGTTCAAGAGGTGTACACTTCTTGTCACTCGATCTTTCGGTATGGTTAAAAAAGAGATTTTTGTAAATAAGAAACTCGACGTTGGATCGAGAAGTTTATTGTAACAACTTGGCGTTTGACCAAGGTTAGTGTCAGCCATCAAAATTCTTATCATAATAATCTTTATTTAGACAAATAAACCATGAAATTATCAGAAATCAACTAAGGATACTATTCTAAAAATAAAAAATTAAAAATCAATTGGATATTTTTTTTTTGTAAATATAAAATAAATAAATAAAATGATGCAAAAAGAAAATACTTATTTAATGGAGATACTTCTTTCCCACTGTGAAACAAAATACATAAGTATACAATCCACATATTTATCTTATTCTCTCTATAGTAACTTCCCTCACATTTCTCATTTTGTATCAAATGGTACACACCTCACGGGAACAACAAAACAACACACACATTTATATTATCTTGTTTAGCAAAGAAAACTTATTATACACTGTAACTGAATAAACTATTATCATAATAATAAATAACAAATGACAAATTGTCCACAAAAATAAAACAGTAAACTAGTCATGAACTATCGCTATTAAAATCCATTATTAGAAGCTAACATTTAATCTAATCCTAATATAACTTTCACAGAACAACACAACAATGATGTTAGCAGAATATGAAAAATAAATCGAAAAGAAATGAAGGCGAAATCACCATGAAAATATAACAGCACAAACTCAAATGAAAAGCTCTAACCTCAAACCAAAGTAATCGATCGATAAAAATGGGTGTCCGACAGAGAATAAGATGTAGCGATTCGGTGGTGCAAACACGTTTTCCAGTTCTGTGCGGTGAAGTTGCTTTGACGGCGTACGATGCGAATTCGAGCTTGTTGTTGTTCACACTGTGAAGACGGTGAAGGTTTGCTTGTGGTGTTGGGTTGTTTGATATTCGCAGTGTGAAAAAGGCAAACGAAATGTTGGAGACAGAGGGTAAAAGGAAAATGGAATCTCTATTTGAAGTAATGTTTCATTTCTTAATGCAGTACCTTTCAATACAGTGAGCCACAATTTATACTGGTGCATAGAAAATTCTAGTGGATAAGTGAAACATCTAGCAGTATTAAATGACTCTCTCTAGAACTTACAGATACATGAATGTAATTCTAGATACATTAAGGAACCTAGGAATATGAAACATTGCAAATTATCATTTTAACACCCCCTCTTAATTTGTAATTTTCATGATATCTTTGAACTGTTCAAGCTTCTCAAGTGATACTGCTTTGGTAAGAACATCTGCTGGCTGCTCTGTGGTCTTGATGTACTCCAAGTAGATTTCCTTCTTTTGAACCATATCCCGAATGTAGTTGTGGCGCAACTCAATATGCTTAGATCTTCCATGAAAAACTGGATTTTTTGACATGGAAATTGCTGATTGGTTATCACAGAAAATAGGATTTGAATCTTCTACCTTTTGCTGCAAGTCAATCAAAATTCTTCCCAACCAAATAGCTTCGCGTGTAGCTTCATTCGCTGAGATATATTCAGCCTCTGCCGAAGACAGTGCAACTGAGTTTTGCTTTTTAGAACTCCATGAAATAGCTTTGGATCCTAGACAATAAACATAGGCTGAAGTACTTTTTCTGTCATCAAAACTACCAGCCCAATCACTATCCGTGTAGCCAACCAATTCGTTATTTTCCTCCTTCACATACTTGATTCCAAGCTTCTTGGTGCCTTGGAGATAGCGCAAAATCCTCTTTGCTGTTGCAAAATGAAGCTTACTCGGTTCATTCATAAATCTAGAAACCAAACTAACCGAATGTACTATGTCTGGCCTTGTATTTGTGAGATAAATCAAGGAACCAACAAGGCTTCTTTAGACTTTTGGATCTGACTTTTCTGCACCATCATTCAGCTGCAATTTTTCATTCAATGCCATGGGGGTTGAGACTGGTTTGCAACTCTCCAATCTGAATTTTTTAAGCAAATCATGAATGTATTTTTCTTGCGTGATAAAAATCTCGCCTTTTGTTTGCTTCACTTGAATTCCAAGAAAATACCTCATCAATCCAAGATCTGTCATCTCATATTCTTTCATCATTGCTTCCTTGAATGATTGTACCATATTAAGATTTGTTCCTGCATAAATTAAATCATCAACATATAGACAAACCATCAAGAAATTAGCACCATTTCTTTTCACATATAGAGATGGTTCGGATGGACTTTTCACAAATCCGTTTTGCAAGAAGTAAGTATCAATTTTGCTGTTCCACGCCCTCGGCGCTTGTTTTAGACCGTAAAGAGCTTTGTGTAGCTTGTAGACTTTTCCTTCTTTTCCTTTTGCCTCAAAACCTTTAGGCTGCTTCACATAAACTTCTTCTTCTAGTTCTCCATTAAGAAAAGCTGATTTAACATCAAGTTGAAAAACTTGCAATTCTAATTGAGCTGCCAAAGCAAGGACTGTTCTGATTGTCTCCATGCGTGCTACGGGAGCGAAAGTTTCATTAAAATCCACACCGGGCTGTTGTGAATACCCTTTCGCCACTAACCGCGCTTTATACTTTTGTACACTTCCATCTTCATTATACTTGGTCTTATAGACCCACTTCAAACCAATTGCATCTTTTCCTGTTGGAAGATCTACAAGCTGCCACGTTCGATTCTTTTCAATGCTCCGCATTTCCTCATTCATGGCTTCCCTCCATACTTCTTCTTTTATTGCCTCTTCAAAGCATTGTGGCTCATGTGCAAGAAATGCAACATTACATGATTGGAGAATTTCTTCCAAAGAACGAAACTTTCTTGGTGGAGTTTCTGAATCAGAATCGTCCTCAAGAGAATTACTCCTTGATGGACCAGCAACATCAAGAGGTGGCTGCTTGAGTTCAATAGGCACCATAGGTGTTTGCACAACATCTTCAGCTTCCCATTTCCATGCGGCATTTTCATTAAAAATTACATCTCTTGAAATTACCAATTGACTAGTTGTTGGATTAATAAGACGATATCCTTTTGATTCATCACTATATCCAACAAAAATAAGCTTTTCACCTTTTTCATCAAATTTTTCTCTACTTTGATCAGGAACCAGAGAATATGCAATACATCCAAAGACTTTAAGTTGACTTACAACTGGTTTTCTTCCATGCCATGCCTCGAAAGGAGTTTTATCTCGAACTGCCTTTGTAGGGGATCGATTGAGGATGTAAGCAGCATTATTAACAGCTTCAGCCCAGAAATTATTTGGAAGCTCTTTACCTTTTAGCATGCTTCTAGCCATTTCAACAATTGTTCTGTTTTTCCTTTCCGCCACACCATTTTGTTGTGGCGTGTGCCTAATTGTGAGTTGCCTATGAATGCCTTGTTCTTTACAATAATTGAGAAATGGCTTGTAGATAAATTCTCCTCCTCTGTCGGTTCTGAGAGTCTTTAACTTGTAGCCACTTTGATTTTCAACAAGGGCTTTAAAATGCAAGAACTTGGTAAAAGCTTCTGATTTCTGATCAAGAAAATAAATCCAGATCATTCTAGTGTAATCATCAACAAAGAGCAGAAAATACCTCTTGTTTCCAAGAGATGGAGTTCTAGTAGGTCCGCAAATATCTGCATGTACTAGTTCAAGAGGGGATTGAGATCTCCATGATGTTTTTGGAAACGGAAGACGATGCATTTTTCCATATATGCAACCTTCACAAACTTCATTATCCATCTTGATTTCGGGAAGCCCAACAACCATATTCCTTTGTTTTAAGAGTTGCAAACCTTTGATGTTCAAGTGTCCGTATCTCAAATGCCAAAGATAAGAGTCATCTGAACTTTTACTGCAAAATGCAGCAGGCTGGAACGACTTCATGTTGAGGGGAAAAAGATTATTAGGAGTCTGCAACACTGTGACAATATGCTCTCCTGATTTTTTGTCAAAAATCTCACATTTATCATCATCAAAAATCAGCCTATAACCTCTTTTCATTATCTGTCCAACACTTAAGAGATTTTGTGAAATATTAGGAGAATAATGGACATCATGAATGAATTGTTTGCTACCTTCAGTAGTATGAACTGCTACAATGCCTTTTCCTTCAATTTTCACATGTTTTCCGTCACCAAGTTCAACATGAGAAGAATAGTTTTTATTTAGCCCTTCAAATATGTTTTGGTTCCCTGTTACATGATTGCTACAACCACTATCCAAAAACCATATGTCACCAGATTTTTGATCATTAATCATAGTAGAGAATAATTTATTTGCATCATCTTCTGCAAAAAAATTAACTCCCTTCATTCTTTCATCACCTTCTTTCTTCTTATGCCAACAATCTCTATCAGAATGATTAGGAATTTTGCATCTAGTACATCTAAAATGACAATCTTTTGATTCATGTCCGGTTTTTTTGCAAATAAGACAACATGAATTAGAATTACCTTGTCTCCTTTCTCCTCTGCCTCTGCCTTTGTTTCCATAATGTCTTCCATGTCCTCTATTAGAAGTTTGTCCACGAAATGAGTCCCATCTTCCTTCTTGTTGCGAGTTGGACCTCCGGATATTCATCTTTGCTTGAAAAACATTCTCCAATGGTTGATTAATGTATCTATTCACTCTTTGTTCATGAGCTTCTAAGGAACCCATGAGTTCATATTGTGTTAGTTTTCCAAGATCCTTTGTTTCTTCAATAACAGCAACAACATGCTCAAATTTTTTAGGGAGGCTTCGCAATATTTTCTCGATCACTTTCTTTTCTGGAACTTCATCTCCAAAACTTTTAATTTGATTTCCAATCTCAGTAACTCTAGAGAAGAAATCTTTGACTTGCTCCCCTTCTTTCATTGCTAAATTTTCGAATTGACTCCATAAAGATTGCAACTTTATGGAAATCACTTTTGTGGAGCCTTGAAATTCTGTCTTTAACATTTCCCATGCATCTTTGGCCTTCTTAACACCAAATATTCTAGGATAAATGGCTTTACTCACACCTTGTTGGATAAATCTTAATGCTGTAGCATTTTTCTTCACATTCTCCTTGTATGCTTTTTCTTTATCTTCAGTCCAGGAAGCATTTTTGTGACATGGGCGTTCTGCATAACCGTCTTCGACCACATCCCATAGATCTTGAGAGGTAAAGATGGTTTCCATTTGAGAGTTCCAGTATTCATAGTGTTCACCATTGAAAACTGGAATCTGATTTGTTGTGTAAGAGAAAATAGAGTTTGAATTTGATGTTGCCATTCTCTTCTTTTTTTTTTTTAATAACCTATAGCTCTGATGCCAAAACTGTTGGAGACAGAGGGTAAAAGGAAAATGGAATCTCTATTTGAAGTAATGTTTCATTTCTTAATGCAGTACCTTTCAATACAGTGAGCCATAATTTATACTGGTGCATAGAAAATTCTAGTGGATAAGTGAAACATCTAGCAGTATTAAATGACTCTCTCTAGAACTTACAGATACATGAATGTAATTCTAGATACATTAAGGAACTTAGGAATATGAAACATTGCAAATTATCATTTTAACACGAAAGTGACTTGATGATATGGTATGAGTTATGTGGTATGGCTGTTATGAACAACAAGGTGGTGGTTAGTGTTAGTTAAGAGATCAAATGGAGGAGAGTTAGCAAGTTAGAGTGTGAAGAGGTAGTGAATGTGAAATACGGATTGGATTAACGTGAAATTGCTGAAGGATTTATGGATGTTGAAAGTGGGTTCAGAAACATGGTTTTGGAGGAAGTTTGAAACCTATTTTGGCAGAGTTTTGATGCCTCTTTTCCTCCCCTTGTGGCTCTGTTGAACCTCTTGTTATATAGACAGGCCAAAAGTGAATTTGGGGGGAAAACTGAAGACTCTTTGAACACATTGGGTATTCTGATTTTTGGCTTTCAATTGCAGGTTTTGGTATGAACAAAGATGGTGAAACACTTGTCTTGTATGTGCAGCAAAGGGAGCAGCAGGTTGGAGTGTAGTGTTTGGAGCAGGGTATTTGGACTGTTTTCTTTGGCTTGGCATTAGAGCTTCAATATGGGCTTCGGGCTTTTTAGGGCCGGGCCCAAAAAACCCATTTTTAAATGGGCTCTAGTTTTACTACCCAGGCCCGGCCCTGTTTGGGCTGCGGGCTACCCGACCCTAAATGGGCTTCGGCCCTAAACGGGCCCATTTCTATAAAAAAAAATCAAATTTTCTCCTTATTTTTGTAAGTAACCATATAGTTGCATGCAAGAATACATTATATATATATATATATATATATATATATATATATATATATATATATATATATATTAAATTTTATATCCAAAATTATAATTTTTAAATAATTCATATAAGTTAATAATTAAAATGTAAAACAACACATTAACTTAATTTAAATTATCCAAAATACATCACAAATTATCTAATGTAGCACAAATAATTAAATAACTTGTTCCAACAAATTTTAAGTTATAAATATTCATGACAATTATAATTTTATGATAATTATAACAAGAAAATGTTATAAATTTTTATAATAATTATAATTAGGAAAGGATAAATTTTAATTATATTAAAAATATTTAATTTTTTCGGGCTGGTAAGCTACCCATGGCCCATACGGGCCGGCCCATATTTTTTAGGGCTTTTTAGGGCCGGGCTAAAAAAGGCCCGGATGTAAATGGGCTCGAAAAATAAGGCCCAGGCCCTAAAAAATTTCGGGCCAAATGGGCCGGCCCATGGGCTTCGGCCCATTTTGACAGCTCTACTTGGCATGGCAGAGTAGAGATGTGAAGACAGACTACTTTTGTTCTTATTCTTTTGTATTATTTGGACTACTTGGACATAATAATAATAATAATAATAATAATAATAATAATAATAATAATAATAATAATAATAATAATAATAATAATAATAATAATAATAATAATAATAATAATAGTTATAAACCAAAGAAAAATAAAAATGCAAAAGGGACTAAAGTTAAAATGTAATTTAAAACACACATATATTTTCACTCTTTTTGTTATACACATTTTTTTTACTAAATGATAAAAAAACTAAAATAAATCTAAACTAAACTTTTTTTTTTATAAATCAAATTAACTAAAAATTAAAATATGCTACGATGCAATGATATAATGCAAATGAAATACGAATGCGATAATATCAAATGAATGAAATATGTGGGTCAAAAATTGGGGTGCGACAATCGCCATTGAAGACATTGTCCCAACTGGAAGGGATGAACATTCCGAAGACGATAAGATAATCACAAGCCCCGTCACTCTTGAAGAAATATGGGATACACTGGGAGAACCAAGTGGCAAGTATGATTTTCTGGTGAAGTACACTGCTCCCCAGAGTGCACAAATCTCTATCAAAGACATCATCCCAACTAGATGGGACGATCTTATCGAGTATCTCTCTCAGCCAACAGAGGTACCTCAGCCTGGGCTCTCATCTCCAACAGAGCATCTTGCTCATCCTGAAGAATCAATAGCCCGTCTCGTCACCAAAGAAGTCAATGTTGTGGAAGACGAAGAAGACAACTGCAACTGGGGCAACTGGATATTCCCCACTCACAACAATGGATTGAACAACTAGGAAGCCGAAGATGTTATCTCCTTTGATCAGGAGTAAATGCAATTTCCTGTTTTCGTTGTTTATATGTTCAAAAAATAAAAATGGTTCCTGTACTATCGAACCATGAACTTTAAAGCCAGGTGCCTTGCCCGGGGCACACTGGTCCTTTTGATAAGGGTTTGTCATATCATGATCATATGTTCATTCAATAAAATCATGGGACGTTTGCATATTCAAATTTTGCGATCCTTTTTGTTTCTTTTTTTTACTTTATTCGTTTTCAAATAGCTATGTGTTCTTACACACACCCACATAATAAATGCAGATTCACATTCACTCTGGATCCTGTTGATAATGATTTTGCTATTGTCAGTCATGACTTTGAAAACCCGATCTACCAAACTGAGGACGAAAGTGAAGAAGATTGTGAAGTACCTAGGGAACTTGCAAGGCTGTTAGAACAAGAAGAAAGGACTATACAGCCGCATGAAGAGCCAATTGAGGTTCTCAACCTGGGCAGTGACGAAGAAAAGAAAGAAGTCAAGATAGGGGCTGGTTTAAAAGATAGTGTCAAGCGAAGACTGATTCACATGTTACAAGACTATGTCGAGATATTTGCTTGGTCCTATGAAGATATGCCTGGTCTCGATACCGATATTGTGGTCCATCGCTTGCCGATCAAAGAAGGTAGCACTCCAGTTATGCAGAAGCTGCGGAGAAGTAGGCCCGACATGTCCAAGAAGATTAAAGACGAGGTTGAGAAGCAATTCAACGCTGGCTTTCTAAATGTTGTGAGTTATCCTCCATGGATAGCTAACATCGTGCCTGTACCTAAAAAAGACGAGAAAGTCAGAATGTGTGTAGACTACAGAGATCTAAATCGGGCAAGCCCCAAGGATGATTTCCATTTACCTCACATCGATGTACTGGTTGACAATACTGCACAATGCAAGGTATTTTTCTTTATGGACGGATTCTCTGGTTACAATCAGATCAAGATGGCGCCAGAAGACATGGAAAAGACAACCTTCACAACACCCTGGGGAACCTTTTGTTACAAAGTGATTCCCTTTGGTTTAAAGAATGCAGGAGCAACGTACCAACGCGCAATGGTAGCTCTGTTCCATGATATGATTCATCAGGAAATATAGGTTTATGTGGATGATATGATTGCAAAGTCCAACACCGAAGAAGAACATCTGGGTCATCTGCACAAGCTATTTGACAGACTCAAGAAGTACAGGTTGCGACTGAATCCGAACAAGTGTACCTTTGGAGTAAGATCCGGTAAACTCTTAGGTTTCATTGTCAGCAGCAAGGGTATTGAAGTTGATCCTGCCAAGGTCAAAGCCATTCAAGAAATGCCCATACCTCGTACTGAGAAACAAGTCATAGGATTCTTGGGACGTCTAAACTACATCGCCAGATTTATTGCCCATATGACTACTACTTGTGTGCCGATCTTCAAATTGTTGAAGAAAGATCAAGTGGAAAGATGGAACGACAAATGCCAATTAGCCTTTGACAAGATCAAAGGATATCTTCAAAAACCACCAATCTTGTTACCACCAGTGGAAGGAAGACCTCTGATAATGTACCTAACAGTATTAGAAGATTCAATGGGGTGTGTACTGGGGCAACATGACGAGTCTGGCCGAAAAGAGCATGCAATCTACTATCTTAGCAAAAATTTTACCGATTGTGAAACAAGATACTCACTGCTCGAGAAAAATTATTGTGCCTTGGCATGGGTGGCTCACCGACTAAGACAGTATATGCTAAACCATACCACTTTGCTGATCTCCAAAATGGATCCTATCAAATATGTGTTCGAAAAACCTGCTCTCTTTGGAAGAATAGCAAGATGGCAAATGATCCTAACAGAGTATGACATCCAGTACACTTCGCAAAAGGCGATCAAAGGAAGTGTGGTAGCTGATCATCTGGCTCATCAAGCAGTGGATGATTATCAAGCGTTGAACTTTGACTTCCCAGATGAAGATATTATGCTAGTTACTGACTACGACCAACCCGGACCGGAGGAAGGATCCGAGCCAGGGTCCCGATGGACTATGTTTTTTGATGGAGCCTCTAATGCGCTTGGGAATGGCATCGAAGCTGTGATCATTTCTCCTGCAGGAGGACATACACCATTCGCTGCCAGACTATGTTTCGACTGCACTAACAATATAGCCGAGTACGAAGCATGTATTTTGGGTCTCAAAGCTGTAATCGATCTGAGAATCAAGTTCCTGGAGGTATACGGGGACTCGGCCCTTGTAATTTATCAAGTTAAAGGAGAATGGGACACAAAGCACCCGAATCTAATTCCTTACAAAGAACATGTGCTGAGTTTGATTCCTTACTTTGAAGAAATCACTTTTGAACATATCCTGCGAGAAGAAAATCAACTGGCTGATGCTTTAGCTACCATGTCATCTATGTTCAAAGTCAGGTGGGACAATGAGGCGCCTATGATCACCATTTACAGACAAGATGAACCAGCCTATTGCAATGAGATTGATACCGAAGGAGTGGAAGAAAAACCATGGTTCCATGAAGTAAAAAAGATATCTCGAAGCCCAGGAGTATCCTGAAGAGGCATCCATTAATGATAGAAAGTTCTAAGAAGATTTGCTGCCAAATTCTTTCTAAGTAATGGAACCCTGTACAAGCGTAATCATGACTCGACTCTGCTTCGTTGTGTGAACAAGAAGGAAGCAGAACAGATTATGGAAGATATACACGATGGTGCCTTTGGTACTCATTCAAGTGGACATACAATGGCTAAAAAGATCTTAAGAGCATGTTATTATTGGTCTACCATGGAGACAGACTGCCATCATCACTCCAGAACTCGTCACAAATGCCAGATATATGCCGACAAAGTACATATACCTCCAGTCCCATTAAACATTCTGACGGCTCCTTGGCCTTTTGCAATGTGGGGTATTGATATGATTGGAGAAATCAAGCCTACTGCTTCCAATGGACATCGTTTTATCCTGGTCGCTATTGACTACTTCACAAAATGGGTAGAGGCAGCCTCATTTGCTTCTGTCACCAAGAATGTTGTGGCCCGGTTTATCAAGCACAATCTCATTTGTCGGTATGGCATCCCTGAAAGGATCATCACAGACAATGGCACAAATTTAAACAACAGGATGATTACTGAACTCTGCACGCAGTTCAAGATTAAACATCATAATTCCTCTCCATATCGACCAAAGATGAATGGTGTCGTGGAAGCTGCCAACAAGAACATCAAGAAGATTATACAGAAGATGACAGTAACCTACAAAGACTGGCATGAGATGTTACCTTTTGCTCTTCACGGTTATCGCACTTCAACACGTACCTCAACAGGGGCAACTCCATTCTCCTTAGTCTATGGTATGGAGGCATTTCTTCCAATTGAAATTCAGATTCCTTCCCTAAGGATTATGAAAGAAGTCGATCTAGACAAAGACGATTGGATTCAGACTCGGTTAGACCAGATAAACTTGATTGACGAGAAGAGGCTTACGACTATTTGTCATGGTCAGTTGTACCATAAACGTATGATCAAAGCCTTCAACAAGAAAGTCAAGAATCAGGCATATCAAATCGGTGATTTGGTTGTAAAACGTATTATCTTACCACAGGGTGACCCCAGGGGCAAGTAGACTTCCACTTATGAGGGACCATTTATAATCAAGAAAGTATTCTCCGGTGGAGCCATGTTGCTTACCACTATGGATGGCGAGGATTTCCCACACCCTGTAAATGCGGACATAGTCAAAAAGTACTTCGCTTAAAGAAAAGAAAAGCTCGCTAAGTTGAAAACTCGAAAGGGCGACTTAGGCAAAAAATGGGCGTCTCGGTGGATTGAAAACCTGAAAGGGCGATCCAGGCAAAAATTAGAGACAAAAAAATATATAATAATAATATAATTATCCCGGTAGGCTGAAAACCTGAAAAGGTGGCCTAGGCAAAAGTTAGGGAATAAAGCGTACGACTATGTCCCGTTTGGCTACCTATTCACATTCAAGGTTCAACACATCAAGGTCCGAAAGGCACCAATCAGTCCAATCATTTTCTTCCAACAAGTGAGGGATGAGATACTCAAAGACAGATTGGCAATAGCAGAGTTGAAACTTGACGAGATTGTTTTCACATAGCTATTTTCCTTTATAAGTGCTTTTCAAAGTTTTATGACAACTTCCTACTACTAGGATTTTTGTCTCCTTGTACTAATCAGCCTATTACGGCTCTCTTTCAAATCAATACAGTTCATGCTCAAAATCAATATTTTCACTTTTTTCTGTTTTGAATGCGTAAACGTCCCAATGATAATTTTGAATGAACATATGCATTTGAATATGATTGATGTTTAAAAATTAAAAAAAACAGGAATAGCATTCAGGTAATGTCCCAATCATTTGGACGTCATCCCGAAACCAGCAACATGGGATATTCCCCACAGAGTAATCTTCAAGGAGTTATCTCCGGATAAGCAGGGCCCAATTAATTCCCCGACGGAGTGTTTCATCACTGACACTGAGTACGGGCATCAGAAGAAACGCTTCCCCAACAGAGATACATTTCTCAGCAGAATCCTGATGAGATTTCCCTCTCCAACAATATGATTCGAGGGGCCCTATCTCCAAGCTTGGATAGATATTACATCGGATGATTGTTCATACTCCTCATTCCCCAGCAGGGCTGTTCAAGATCACTATCCCTAGAAGGTTGGATCCTCCACACAAAGGCTTGATCAAATAGTACATCAGAGGATTACCCATCTCTCTTATTCCCAGTCAGGGTGCATCAAAATCAGAACCTTCAAGTTACCTTCATCCCCAAGCGATAGTCAAAGATCCCTCAACAGAGCATCCTGGCCCGTAAGGAAGTTTCCCCAGCTGAGTATACTCGAACAAGATAGCAAATATCATCAACGGTCATAATGCCATCGTTTCCAAAATAACAAGCAGGGATTTATTTTCCCAACCAGAAGTTTGATACGCTCTAAACTGCATAAGTCATGTCCATACATCATACGTCATATGCGTATTCATACATAGCATATAATGTTTCATGAAAAACGCATACATAACATGCACGGTTCTCATTTAGTTTGAGAATCTCAACATATACATTACATGCATCATGACATTGCATGTCACTAACTTTACTTTTCAGGTGGACGAATATCCTCAGCAAGTTATTCTCAATCACATGCAATATTCTCTCGGGTTCTGTCCGGACAAGCATTCCTCTCAGATATAATCGAACCAAAGATTCATTCTGAAGAGTTCTCTCTTTCCAAACAACTTATCAACTCTAAACAAGCAAAACAGATATGGTCTAATGGTGACTCGTTCTGACATCTCCAACAGACATGGTCCAATGGCGACTCGTTCTGACATCTCTAACAGATATGGTTCAATGGCGACTCGTTCTGACATTTCAAACATATGTGGTCCAATGGTGACTCATTCTGACATTTCCAGGCTATCCCACAGTCAAATAAACAACTTCAAACCCTTCAGATCTAAGTCGATACCTTGGACGGTTCCTTAATGATCTACCTTCGGATCTAAGTTGATACCTTGAACGGTTCCTTAATGATCAACCCTTCAGATCTAAGTCGATACCTTGGATGGTTCCTTAATGATCTACCTTCGAATTTAAGTCGATACCTCAGACGGTTCCTTAAACAATCAACCTTTCAAAATCTAAAGCGGAAACCTCGGACGATTCCGTAACGATCAACATTCAAAATCTAAAGTGGAAACCTCGGACGGTTCCGTAACGATCAACCTTCAAGATTTAAAGCGGACACCTCGGACGGTTCCATAACGATCAACTTTCAAAATCTAAAAGCGGTAACCTCGGACGGTTCAGTAACGATCAACACAGAGGTTTATATCCTGCATCAAAATATAATCAATGGATTCATTCTAATAAACAAACCATTAACACATCTACTAGATGGCATCTGAAAGCCCATCTCAGGTAAGGTTTTGTTCAAAAATTAACAAACAAAAAAAAAAGACATTTCTCAAGCCGCATTCAATGCAAATTCCAACATCACTTTTTGTGGAGATAAGTGCAAATTTTCAGGGCATCTAAATATTCAATCATCTTTTACCTTCAGATTCCAATCGGTCTCTTCAGGTTTAAGAAGATTGAATAGGGGCAACTGTTATACCCCAAAATTTGCCCGCGTCTTTTTTTCAAAGAGAAGTCAACAGATTTCTGTCTAAAAATTTGAAGTTTTATACAATCTTGGATTTTTATTTCATAAATATCCTGATTTTACGAATACTCAATTTTTAGAATTTTTTATACAGTATTTTGGTTCGCTGTTGAATTTATTCTTACATAAAAGCCAAATACTGTTTATCACTTCATACACTGTTTATTTGAGATTTATTTTCAGATAAATAATGCTGACGCAGTTGATACATAATTAAAATTTGCAGGCGTAGAGTCCGGGGTTTCAGATTATACTGGTAACAATTAAATTATTATTGGTTTTATTTCCCACTAATTTTTATTTTATACTATATTATTTTTCAAAATTTCTTTCTTTCTTTTCAAATATCTTCTTTTCAAATCTCCTTCTTTCAAATCAAATCCTAACTTTATTCTATACCTCTTTCTTTTCTAAACCTACCATATTTTTTTAAATCCTACTACCATTCAAATTTTCCCTTTTACGGTGTCACTCCATTCCCCAACGTCTCTATCTCTCTCTTTTCACTCTATAGATACTCCTCATTTTTCCCGTAATTTCTCACATCAAATTTCACTCATCTCCCAAATTTCTATCATACTATCTCCTAATCATTTTCTCTCTTCCTCTTCCAAAAAATAGCAAAGTGGTGGACTCTTGTTCTTATAATCTTCACTGTTTTTACAGTGACCATGTCTTTTTTCTGTTTTAACAATCTCGAAGAATGTGGTGTCGGGATGCTTTTGATTCTCCTAGCCATCTTGCCATTGTTGATTTTGGCTTGGATTATCAATTGTAATTAGATTGTTTCATGTTTGTCATGTTTATCATTTTCAAATAGCGTACTATTCATTATATTTGTCGTAATGTTGCGTTTGTTATATTTACCATTGTTTAATATTTGTATTGTCCGTATTAAATATCGTATCGTCTATTGTATTATCGTTTAATTATTGAGATAATATTATGTGTGTTTATTGCTAGTTAAATATTTATTTTTCTGTGCATTAAATCCTTTTCAATTTTATTATCAATAATTTCATTCGCGTACAGTATATATTTGTATTTATTATGTTTTTGTTTTTCTAACAAACCATGTAAATAATTTTCCACATTAACACAACAAAAACAAAAATAAAAAATTAACTTTAACTATTAAGTTTTCACTTTAACTGTTACGTTAATACCCGGACAGCCAGTTACCAGTCAAACTCGTTATCAGCGCAATTCTCCGTGTTTCTACCATCGGTCAAATCAATCTTTCGCACTTCAAATTTCCAAGATTTTTGTTCTAGAAGTCTCCTGATAATCACATGATCAACAGAGACTCAAAACTGCACAAAAATCAGGTACACCTAACTGTCTCCTACACAAACAGTCCCTAACTAGGTTTTTTGTTTTTTCAGGAGAATGAGTTTTGAGACCTCAAATGGATTTCACAAATTTCCACATGTCTCAAAGTACCACCAGACAAATTTTCAAACTTCGATTCGCTCGGACGCACAGTCAACTGCTCAAACGGTCAACAGACGACCAGTTTGACCAAAAAGTCAACAGACAGTCAAAAATGCAATTTTTTGTCAACATCCATATTTTGTCAAAAGATTCATCATTTGATCAATGGTTGATCATAATTCATCAAGAAAATTCCAGAAATCGACAAAATTCCAAGTTTCAAAATTAGGGTTTTTACCTAAAGAGTCAACTGAACTTTGACCGGCCATAACTTTTTCCTGGAACATCAGAAAAATTCCAACCAAAGCTCATTTTGAAGGAAATTCAATTATATTTCAAATGAAATTGGTCCCATGGTCATTGGATTTACCATTTGGGAGATATGAGCCAAGACATTACAGGTCATTTTCAAAGTCAACAAAAAGCAGTTTTTTGTCAAAGCCCATAACATCAAGATAACTTCTCCAAATGCAAAAAAGCTTCCAAAGTGGCTTGTAGAGGACATCTTGAGTATTCTAAAAAGTACAAGAACTCCTTCATATGATCAAAGCATGTTTCTAAGATACTTAAGGCCATCCACGACCCATTCATGATCCATGACCTTTTTATTTCATTTTTTATTTAATTTTATTCATTTAAAATTAAATTAAGAAGAAATGATTCAATATTTCCAAAGTCTTTGGTCCTAGAGTGGTTGCCATTCAAGGATGGTTATCTATGTGCAGAGGGTGCAGAAGACTTATGGGCAAGAGTGGTTGAAAGCAATGATCAAAGATGGCCATAAAATTCAAAGTTCTATCCATGGAAGGAATAAAAAATGAGAAAATATTCCACACTTGATCGAAGGCCAAACTCAACATTCAATCTTTCTCTATAAATGGAGAGCAAGCTTCAGCATCAGAAAAAACACGAAATCATTGCCCAAAGAATAGCCACAAACATTACAAAACTCACAAAATATCTAAACACTTGTAATTTTCGTTTTCTTTGTAAAAGCTATTATCAATCAAAACAAATCTTTTCAATCATCTTCTGAGATCATATAGAGTAAGAATGAACCCTTAATATGGTCCCATGAGAGTCATAACACGTGCATAGTGTTTTCCATGAACATACATGTACAGCTTTCGTTTTCTATATTAATGCTTGTGTTAATGTAATATGATCACTCTAATTCGTTTCTGACACCATTAAGAGGAGATTGGACGTGTTATATGGAAGCCATAAGCTCTAGAACATATGTCACCATTTTTGAGCTTCAAAGCTTTGAAGCTTTCGTTTTCATGGTTCCATGCATTTTCCGTCCAAACTAATGGTTCCATTGAACTCAGAGACCCTCAATTAGGGGATCTGGGTCACTTTTGTTGTTTAAAATCAACATTTTTTGCAGGTTGGAAGGTGCATTAAACAGCGGCGGTTTTGTATGGAAACAGTGGCAGTTTAAAACCGCCGTTATCTGCGTCAGTATAGAGGAAGACGATGATGAACAGTCCTTGGACTAGTTGACCTCCACGCGCTTCAAGCTGATTGGCTCGTCAACGTTCAACTCTCCTCTCTCTGTTTCTTACTGGTCCAGGCGTGCGTATGGGTCCCAGCTTGACTTATACAAATTTTGAGGGATCACACGCATGTAGCCCACACAAGCTTACCATGCTCTCTCCAATCTGATCCATTGATCTCCACTAAAAACACATCCAATGTTCACAAACACGCATGCACACCCTGGAGCCTCAGCTCCTCACCGCACAGGATCTTTCCTTTAATATTTTTAATTTCTTTTTTTTAATATAACTTCTAAAAATAATTAAAAATAGTTTTAATAACTAATAAAATTATTTTAATTCTATTTCTAGGTTTAGAAAATAATAATTTATTTCATGACATATAAATATTTTATTTTTCTTCACTTTTAATTTATTTTCATGATTAATTATTAATTGATGTAAATATTGTTCTATTTTATTTTTTTTAACCAATTAAAAAATCACCAAAAAATATTTTCCTTTTAGAATTAGGTTTATATTTTGATGACTTAATTTTGAACATAAAAAATAATATTTTTATTCTTAGGTTTAATTAATTGTGTAATTATTTGTTTAATTAACATATTTAACCTAAAATCCACACCAAAAATTAAAAAAAAAAAACATTTTCCGTTTACTTATTGCAATTTCAATTCCTAGATAAGTGTATAGGTTGCAAAATTCATGTAAATAGCGTAGTTTACATTTATCGCACGATCGATGTAATAGCGTAGATTTATTTTCCGCATTTTACATTTCCGCATTTTAATTTCTGCACATATAAACTGCGTGTATGTCAAGAATAAAAACTGAAGCGCTAGATCACTAATCTCAAGACAAAAAATATCTGAATCAAACACGATCACACTTGCACATCTTAGGGTAATCCCTGTTACTCTTTTCAAATCAATCATACTGTTTTAAATGCAATTCAAATTCCTGTTTGTATCCAGTTAGGGAAAATTTTCTAAAAGAAATAGGAAAGGACCTTATGAAACATAGGGTAGGCCTCATAATTGCTTGCTCGCAAACAAAATCAAAAACAAACAAGTGTTTCGCATATCACTGTTTTTCTCAAAACAAAATTTCAAAAGACTATATTTTGTATAATTCCAAACAAGGATAATTACAAGGTTAAAGATCTTTTTCAAACCATCAAAACATCTTTCAAAAGATAAACACTTTGTATACATCCGCACAAGGATCATTACAAAGTTAATTCTTTACAAAATGTTTAAAACCACATACAAGCATTTCAAGCAAATCAAACGATTCAAACAAGTGACCTAAGCAATTAAGAGCCCATGGATAACCATGGATACAAAGGGTGCTAACACCTTCCCTTTGTATAACCTACCCCCCGAACCCAAAATCTCTCAAAGGTCTTTTCCTGTTTCTTTTATAAACCTTTCCTTAATTGGATAAAATAAAAGTCGGTGGCGACTCTCTGCTTTTCACAATTCAAAAAAATAAAAAGAAGATTCAGTTCTTAAAAAACCGAGGTGACAGGGGCGTTGCAGTTTTTCTATCTTTCTTTGATGCCCCAAGAGGGTACTCTTGCCTTTGAAGAAAGTTTTTGATGTCGTGATACCACGGTTTGTCATCGATGATTGCTTCTGTTGTGAAAACATGAGCGGGCCTATCCAGGCGCATGACATCGATTTGAGGAATGTCATTCCAATGATTTATCCTAATCATGGAAGAGAGTGTGGCTAATGCACCATCCAAATTGTTTTCTTCACGAGGAATGTGATGAAAATCTACCCTGTCAAAGAATGGTAACAATCTTCTCGCGTAGTCTTTGTAAGGGATTAGCCCAGGTTGGCGTGTTTCTCATTCTCCTTTGATTTGATTGATGACCAAAACAGAATCCCCGTATATATTTTATAATTGCATTTAAATAAATTATATACCAATTAAAATTGAAAACTATTCATCTAAGAAGTTTTCACAGGATACTATCACTACAATATCTGTTTTATAATAACAATTATATATTAGTAACAACCAAACCGATCTAAGATATTGAATTTTATTACTGCAACTCACTATTTTTACGGGTCACTATCACCATAATACTTTTCTTATGTGAATTTTATCATTGAAACTAACTATATTTACGGGTCACTACCACCATAATACCTTTCTTATGTGAATTTTATCACCGAAACTCACTATGTACGAGTCGCTATCACCGTAATACCATTTTTTCTATTGTATTTTCAACTTTTTTAAAAAAAAAATAACTATTATATATAACTTCATTCCATCTATATTATGTTTTATGAATCTTAATTTAACATTTCTCATTTGAGTTTTTAAACTTCTTTTTATGTGTTTGTAATACATTATTCATCTTAAGATTTGAATTACACGTGCGGACGCACGGGTCTTCTACTAGTTAAGATAATAAAAAGTTAACAAAATTATAGGTAAAAGAAAAATTATTGCTTGAAAAGGAAAAATAATCATTAGTTTTATTGGTACGTGGAATAAGTCAAAAAATAATAATTAAATAGAAAGTACTCTCTCCGTTCCAAATTATAAAACGTTTTGGAGAAAAAAATTGTCTCAAATTATAAGTCATTTTACAATTTCAATGCAACATTAATACAAGTTAAATAGAAAGTACTCCCTCCGTTCCAAATTATAAAACGTTTTGGAGAAAAAAATTGTCTCAAATTATAAGTTATTTTATAATTTCAATGCAACATTAATACAAATTATTGAAGACATTTTTATAAAATTATACATCATTTCACTTTTCTATATAGTAATAATTATATTTATTAATTCGTGTGAAATGTTGAAAACGTTTTTATAATTTAAAACGGAATAGTATTTGTTAGTGATTTTCATAAATTCTTATAAATTTAAAGAATTTTATATCGTGTATGAATTTTATCACCGTGTATGAATTTTACATCCGTTTGCTAATTTGCTGATACAATAAGCGTTTTTATTGTGTAAATCCCTGTCAAGCAACCATGTAGCGGGTAAAAAAACATTAGCTAGAAAATAAAAACTACATTCAATATAACTTTTACTCGCAGAAAACCACCCACCCCCCACAAACCCCCACCCAAATTTAAATATCTCTCCCATACACAACTTTATCTATCTTTTAATCATATTTTTATTTATAACAAAGAGAAAATAAAATTAATAGAATCAGAAAATAAATAGAGAAATATAAAAGGGATTATCCATAAAGGACCAAAATGTAATTTAATTTAATTTCAAAACAGAGAAGAAAATAAAGAAGCTTGTTATTTATAGTTGTGGTGTGGGACAGATTCTTTTCCCTCATTAAGATAAAACAACCACCGCTTTCTATCATTTTTATTAAATGCTCTATCATCAATATCATCAACGTCTCCTCACCCCAGCTTCAGCAAGTAGCCAGCTACAATCCCCAAACCAATGATGCATCTTCTCTTCCTTCTCACATTCCTCTTCTACTCCTCTCAAACCTCCGCATCCTACTCCCAAACATGCTCCGGCATAGTACCGTTCCGGCAGCGCACCGACACGATTTCTATAACCGACTTCGGCGGTGTCGGCGACGGAAAAACACTCAACACGAAAGCTTTCAGGGAAGCTATTTACCGGATCCAGCATATTAAGCGACGCGGCGGCACGCTCCTTTATGTGCCGCCGGGAGTGTACTTAACGGAAAGCTTCAATCTTACTAGTCATATGACTCTTTATCTTGCTGCTGGTGCTGTTATTAAAGCTACACAGGTTTCTATTTCATTCACACTCATATTTTACTAGTGTATTCCTTTCTTCTTTCTTTTTTTCCTAATTTAGTAATATTTTTTCTTTGTAATAAAATATGGGCTTTCATGTTATAACAACGGTCTTAATTAGTTAGCCTTAAAAATACTATTATATAATTTTCATGTAAGAAAAAAAAAACTAATTTTGATTCTTTAATGGGCCTGCTATATATTTTATATTATTTCATACACTTTCCAATTATTTAAGTTAAGTAACTCTAGATTTTCTTAAATATTCGTAATACTCATCAAAATATTTAAAGTGAATTTTATTGGACAAAAAAATATTGTCTTGCATCCGAATTATAATTGGCATTTTTAAGGAAAACAAAAAATTCAGAAATAAAAGAAGCAAATGAGAGAGAGGAGCGTGGTTTACTTTGAAATCATGTCTTCATCAGAGGACAATGTTAACATGGTTGTTCTTGGAAAAGGGGGTAGACAAGGCCAAATAGAATCAAAGGGATGCTTTTAGTAAAATCTGAATCTGAGCATTAGGTAGAACCCACTTATCAGTAACACTAAAATCAAAGTGATAATTGAATGCTGGGGCTCACCCCATTTTTCATAAATAAATAATGCATGCCATAGGTAATGGGCTGTCGGAAACAGCTCATAAACGGAAAGGACTAAAGTTTTTTTTTTGATTAACATGAAAGGACTAAAGTATTGGTGGGTCTGAGCTCTGCATGTGCATCATTTTCACAACATAAACAATGCGTTACACAGTTGGTTTTGTTGACTGTCACTGTCACTCATAAAAAATGGTTTCAAATCTTAAAGTTTCTGCCTGTAATTGCTTAAAATTTTGCCTGTCACATTATTGGAGAATTCTTGTTCTTATTAATGTTTTTCATTCTTTAGAGGTTGTGGAATTGGCCTTTAATTGCACCTTTACCATCTTATGGAAGAGGAAGGGAGCTCCCCGGAGGAAGGTATATAAGTTTTATCCACGGCGATGGAGTTCGCGATGTAATAATCACAGGTAAGTATAACTAAATTACTCACTTGAACTCCTATTTCATATCATACCACTGAGCATTGTTCTAAGTTGTGAGTGTGATCGTGGTTGTAGTTACACTACGAATTTTAATATTACGGCTGCAATTATGGTTGTGATCATTTATAGCCTTAAACGATTCAATGTTCTGCTTCATGCTTTTTCTTAGGTGAGAATGGGACAATTGATGGGCAGGGAGATGTGTGGTGGAACATGTGGAGGCAGAGAACTCTTCAATTTACAAGACCAAACCTTGTTGAATTTTTGAATTCAAGAAATATTATTATTTCAAACGTGATTTTCAAGAATTCTCCCTTCTGGAATATTCATCCAGTTTACTGCAGGTATAAAACTAGTACTAATTTTTGTTGCAACATTTGTATTTTCTTCATAACAACTTCATCTAAACAAAACTAAAACGTCAACAAAGCGACTAAGATTAAAACCTTATTATCATCATTGTACAAAAATGCAACATAGGGATAGAGTTTTCTTCCGAAAATCTAATTCCAAATTTTCTTCCTTCATTGCAGCAATGTTGTTGTTCGATATGTCACAATTTTGGCTCCTCGTGACTCTCCTAACACTGATGGAATTGATCCAGGTAAGAAATAGAAAATAATGTTAAGTTTCATGTGGTTATCAACCTATCATAGAATTGCTATGAGCAGTGCAGCTGTGAGTTTCCAAATAAAATAAACATTTATTCAATCATCTTTAAAATAAAATTCATTTATGCAGATTCCAGTTCAAATGTTTGCATAGAGGACTCATACATATCAACAGGAGATGATCTTGTGGCTGTGAAGAGTGGATGGGACGAATACGGTATTTCGTATGGCCGCCCTAGCTCTGATATCACGATCCGGCGTATAACCGGATCATCTCCATTTGCCGGCATTGCTGTAGGCAGTGAAACATCAGGCGGAGTACGGAATGTACTCGCCGAACACATCAACCTCTTCAACATGGGAGTTGGTATCCACATTAAGACAAACATTGGAAGAGGAGGGATTATCAAGAATCTAACAATGTCTAGTGTGTATATCGAAAACGCAAGGACGGGAATAAAAATTTCTGGTGATGTAGGTGATCATCCAGATGAAAATTTCAACTCTAATGCTTTGCCAGTTGTGAAGGGAATCACAATTAAGAATGTTTGGGGTGTGCATGTTTTGCAAGCTGGTTTGATACATGGATTGAGTAATTCGCCTTTTACTGATATTTGTTTCTATGATATTAACCTTCATGGTGAGACTGGATCATCGGCTAGATCTTCTCCACCTTGGAAGTGTTCTGATGTTTCAGGATTTGCTCATCAGGTTAGTCCTTGGCCATGTTCTCAGCTAAGCAGCCAAGTGCCTGGATCATGTACCAATTACTAGAGTCTTGAAATCAGAGATTATTCATCTCATCAAGTATTGTGGTTATATGAAGTATTGACACGGAGACCAAACACGACAACGACACAAATGAATATGTTGAATGTAACCATATGTGTCACTGTCGTGTGTCGTGTTAGTGCTACATAGGTAGTAATTAAGTGTGTATTTGATTGATTTATTATAATCCAAGCCAATGAATCACCTCCTTTGGAATTATATGATTTGATATGCAAGCAAACTTATTTATTTTTCTTATTCAGTAATATGCATGTTGAGGATGATGTGATGAATACATGCATTAGTTGAAGAAACATGATGAATGTTGATCAGGTCCAGACAATTACACTTCACCTCCACCACCTGCATTCTTCTTATCATTTACCATAATTCCTCTATCAGTGCAGTAGTTAGCACTTCAATCTTCAGCTAAGACAACACTTCTCTGCAATACAGTTGAGGATCATAACTCTGTCCATGCATGAAATAGCCTCTAAAGTAGCACAACATCTGAAGGACTTGTGCTAGCCCTCCACATTTACATGTCAAACTTCTTCATTTTTTTATGTATTTGAGGAGTTCTTTCGATAATTCAACAGTATTTTTGGTCATTTTCACCCTTTGGCTCATTAATTGCTCATCTTTTACATTTCTTATGAGGTAAATAAATCATCCAGATCTTCAATCATGAGTGAACTCGTCAAAAGATCACTCACTCACGAATCTTCCTAACACTTGCTTAAAGAAATAAATCAAAATATGGTAACTTTCATCTATACATGTGTTTCATCTAAAGTAATAGAAAACAAACCATATGAGATGATGGGTCTTGTACAAATATTTGAGGATGCAAGTTTTTGTAAAATAGTTGATTTTAGATCAACATAGGTCCAAATTTTATAGATGCTTGGTGGTGGAGTCAGAAATGATAGATGTAAGGGAATGAGGTCTGCTAGTGCGTCTGATTAGATTCAACGGCGGACGATGACTAGTAAATGAGATAAAGTGTTTGTTTTTGACGAGATCACACATATTTCTTTGTTTACTGAATTAATACTATAAATTGGGCCTTCTTCTTTGAGCTTGTAAAAGTCCGTTGGAGCACGTATTTGGTAGTATTGAGATCCTTAATCGAGCATTTAATCTTCTTATTGCTGTATAACTCTTCTTCTTATCTTTTGATTATGATTATGCTTTTATCAATAACTATACTTGCTTTTACTTCTAATATGCGCGAGTAGTTTGCCATAGATTTAGGACTGTCTAAATGTAAGCTCTCAGTTTGATATTTGTAACGAAAAAATTGTCTGCTTACTTTGATCTTTAAATAAATGCATATATTTCTGCGAAAGTAGAGATATTCTTAAATATGAGTCCTATTATATAGTGAAAGGGTATGGCTAATATTTGAACTAGAAAGACTAAACGGTTAAATCGAGACTATAAAAGTGTCTCTGATTTAATAAAAAAAAATCCTTTTAAAATATAATCGTTCTTAAAGGATTCTAAACAAATGAAGTTGTTGAAAGAGTATTGTGTACTTTTCGTTTATATCGTATCCACAGGGATTATTGCGATATCACCGCCGTTCTATAGCCTATTTTGTCTTGAGTTAATGTTACTTTAGTTTTGGGTTTGCAAAAGATCATTCAACACTTTAGTAGCAAAGAGTAAATTAATGAAAGTTCTAAGTTAAAGAAAATGTATCAAGATTCGATTTCATCGACCTAAATTTGTATGTCTTCCTATAAATATATGTATATGAACTTGTTAACGATCAATATAATTACGTATCGACGTCTATATCGTCCGTGTCCGCAACGATATAGCTAGATTTACCGTATTGTTTAACCGACGATTTCTCCACCGTTTAAACAATACAAATAACGTTTTAAAACCGATACTAAGTAAACATCAAACGCTAAATCCATGTCTGCAACTTATAGTTTGATAGATGATAAAGTTAGGTCTAGATACAAACATTGATGTCTCAAACACTTATACCATAGAAAAGCTTTAATAAACAAACTAAATCATCTATATTGATCATCACTTGTTCATACATAATATATTCACAAGAAATACATACAAAAGGCTAGGAAGATTACATCTTATCTTGATACAAAAGAGATTTAGCTATCCATGAAAATGGTAGCTTGCTCAAGAAGGAAAGGATGAAGATCAACAAGCATCTACGGCGATTAATCGACGATCAAAGCTTCGAATCTCCAATTCTCAGTTTGCTACAGTAGTTAGGGTTCCTTGAGCTCTTAAGAATGTCAAGAAGAAAAGTAAAATATCACATTTACTCCTTTTATAGTAAAACTGTTTTCTGTCCAAGGCGCGTCGCGCGCTACGCGCCATTACACTTAAAAAATATAAACCGCCCAGACGCGCGACGCGCGCAACTCACTGCTTTGAAGCTTCAAAATAACTTGTCCAGGGTGCGACGCGCCCATATCTCCGCGCGACGCGCGCTAACTTCTGCCCATCACTCTTCAATCAAGGCCAAAACAAGCTCCAAACTTCCCCAAAATTGGCTAAAACCTACAAAATCATAACTAAAACACATATTAACATAAAATGAAAACTTAATATTATAAACTATAAATAATTATCTAAAACTTCAGGGAATTGTACGAATATCTGATAAAAACGGTCGAAAGGTGCCATTAATTAAACTAAATATAAACAAAATTTGGCACCTAACAACTCTCCCCAACTTAAACTCTTGTTTGTCCTCAAACAAAACAATGATAAATTACCGGGAACACAAAATATCACAAATGAAACAACAAGGTAGAAACAAGAACAATTGAATGGTTCAAATTCCAAAAGTACACAAAGATCAATCCTTACCAGTTTCCATCAAAGTACCATGATAACAATGCTAATCCTATATACAAATTCTATGTCAGAAATTCCACAAGCAAAAGAAGTTCAAGAATAAATCACACCTACGCACTTCTCTACTGAGAGAACAAAAATGGAGGATCCTAACACTCACCAGACAATGATGCAAACATACCGAATTAATTATGAACTCATCTAAGCACAAGACATATAAAAAGTGTATAAGCATGAATCACTAAGGACTTTCGGGTTGTAGCTTGGCTTGGTTAACAAGGAAGTGTCATATCTCACGGCCATTGAATCGAAAGTGTCAAAACCTAAGAGAGCATTCAAATTCAATTATCACAACCTAAACAACCAAGTTCACCACATTATTCATTACTTGCTCAAGGGTCATAAAAATTTTTTCTTTCTTTCTTTTTCTTTTTTTTTTCTATTTCATATATTTTTTTTCTACTCTTTTTCTTTTCTTTATTATATACATAAATATATATACCCCTTGAGCACTATCTTTTGATTTATCCTCACCAATGTACACCTTTATTTCATTCTCCCCAACTTGTATATTACCAAGACATCACTAAGAATGCTCCCTATTTTAAGGCAAAAAGGAATCAATCCTTACCATATCAAATGGCAACAGTTCAAGGTAGAAAGAAAAGAAAGTCATCAAGATTCTATCAAAAATCGGTATAGAGATCTATATACAACATAAGCTTAACCGATAAGAATCTTGGCAAACGGCTCAAAGTGGTTAGCAAATACTCACACACTCACCGGGTAGGTTACATTTGGATTGGAAGTTTTTCTCATAGTGCAGAACAAAACGCCTTGATCACTTTCATGCTTAACACAATTTAATAACAATGCAAGATTAATCATAATAAAAACGAGTTAAAACGCACATTGCTGGTATCCAGCACAATTTATATATATACACAGTGGAATGTCTCCTCACAACTACAGCTAGGCTAAAGTGATTCACAATTGAACTAATTTTATCCACAGAAATTAATGACAACTAATTTGTACAATTAAAAGCATCAGAATCAAAGGTACTTGATAAATAAAACGATAAAGGATGTACCTTGCGCGTACAGTTTTCAACTTATATCATCACCACTCAAATTGAGTTGCATCACCCAAATTCACCGTGAAAACTAAAATTCGTGTTCCAGCTAATTAATCATCAGGACAACTTATCAAAACCATTATTTCTAAAATATAAACACTAAACTAAAATAAAACTACTTAAAAATAAATAAATGCAAAAATAAAATAAACTGAACTTATATAAAATAAAAACCACACCAAACGGTGTTAACTATCCAAAGGCGTAAACTTAGCCTTTCAAAATACCTCATCCAAAAGGATGGAACAAAATTATAAACATTAAAAACAAAGTAACTAAAAATTGTTCTAACATAAAACTAAAAACAATAAAACATAAAGCAATAAAGCATAAGATCTATTCCGCATCGGAAGTCTCCTCATCATCCTGCTCCATCCCCTCCTCAGGATCTGGCCTACCCTCAGGCCATGAAGCATAAGCAGACAAATCATCCCTGGAACCAACAGGCTGCTGCAGAGATAGCTGCCGGATAGAATCCTGCAAAAACATAAATGCTCTCTGATGCGCCATATGCATCTGATAGTTCCAGTCACTTGCATCACCATACTGAGAACCAGCAGGCGATGCAGCAGCAACAGGAACAGCTTGAGCAGCATCGGGAAGGTCAGGTGCATGAGCAGCAGCACCAAAAGGACGGCCTCCAGGCAAACAGTACCTGTTAGCAAAAACATCATCGATAACACCATCCATGGGAATCATACCCCCAGATGGAAACCGGACACCAGCCTTCCTGCATAAACCCATTATCAAACCAGGAAAAATTAGTCTACACTTTACCCCATGTCCATGAAGAGTCCCATTCAGGGCGACTCTTTTCAGCTCATTTGCCACAATCAGAGACACATCAATGTTATCACCATTCAAGATACCCTGAACCAGACCTGCAGTATCAATGGTGATGGAGGAAGTGTGACTTCGTGGCCTTATGTTGTAAAGGACCACCGAGGTCACCAACTGAGCCTCCTCCGTCAACTGACTACGAGTAAAAGTCTTTGGTAGCCCAGCCTTAGTCAGAGTATAAGTGAAACCAGCCCTACAAATCTTCTCCCTAATACTCTCCACATCCCAATTTCCTCTATTCAACCTGGGATGGTACTCACATTCTTCCACCAAAGCAAGAGGGTTATCAAGAAAATCAAAAATTGCGTCTTTGCTAAAATCAATGGCCTTACCTCTCACCCATGTTTTAAACGGGTAAGCTTCAGTGCCCACCCAACTGCTCGGAGGCAAGGCGTTCGCATAGAACTCTCTGACAATCTCTACCTGATAGAATTATCCTGGAGTGAACAACTTGTTCCAATAAGTTTCAGCCAAAGCAGTCCACGCCCTTTGGAAGAGGCCGTGGTCAATAGGAACTACCGTGCGTTCACTCCACACAACACGGCTTTCGAGCTCATGGTACCTAGCCTCTTGCTCCGGTCCTTGAAATTTTGTCCGATCAAACCTAGCAGCTTGTGAGGAAGAACCCTCACCAGAACCAGCTTTCTTTCCTTTCAAAAAAGGTGCCATTCCTGCACAATTTAAAATCAAACGAAACGCACACAAATTGAAACAAAGTTAGCATATCCTCTCAATTAACATCACATATCAATCCACATTCATCATCAATCACAAAACAGACCCTATACAACTACTCAGAATGCATAAAAAAAATTCAAAGCTGAACCCAGGGCGCGGCGCGCGCTCTGCGAAACCCAGAAAGATTCCTTCAAAAACTACAAAACAGAAGAGGAGAAAAGCTTCTCCTCCTTTCTAAAGGTTCCAGCAAGCAAAAGATACAGCAAACGATTATTTTCTACCCTAGTTTTTCAAATTTATCAAGAAAAATCCTAAATCTAAAAACCTAAACATCTAAAACTATATTAATGGAAATAGAAGAGAAGAAAGAGCATACCTTTGATGATGATGACAATGGAGCAACGAAAATAGTGAGGAAATGCAACAATCTATTAAGAGCAAGTGTGTGTGTTGTTTTTCTTCTCTTGAAACAAAGAGGAAAAAGGGTGGAATGGAGACAAAGACCTCCAAAACCCTAAAGCTTGGTTCTGTAAACGAAACCGGGTCGGCCCCAGCATGGGTGGGCCCAAAACAATTATTTTTTTCAAAAATATGTACAGCGCGCGACGTGCGCAGAACCGGCGCGACGTGCCCTCATCTCTGCCTGGAAGGGGTGCTTGAAGTCACCTAGCGCGCGACGCGCGCATATGGGTGCGGCGCGCGCTACACCAGAAACAGCAGAAAAACTGCATAAGCTCAGCACATCCAAAAATACCGGTAGATCGTTTCTGGCTCGACGACAACTCAAAAATCCCACCTGCAAAAATAACACAAATACAAGTGAATATATACAACTTGGGGTGCCTCCCAAGAGCGCTTTGTTTAACGTCGGTCAGCTCGACAGTCAAAGGCAATCAAGGATCACCAAACGATAAAACACTAGTTTCATGATTAAAATCGCTTCCTCGATAAACCTTCAACCTCTGACCGTTAACAACCCACTCTTACTTAGATTTTTTGTCCTCTATCACAATAGCCCCATGGCTTCTAACCTCTTTGAACAAAAACGGTCCAGACCATTTCGACTTCAACTTTCCCGGAAAAAGTCTTAACCGGGAATTGAAGAGTAACACCAATTGCCCTACCTTAAAGTCTTTCATTCTAATCTTACTATCATGATAGAACTTGGTCTTTTCTTTGTAGATAGAATTAGACTTGTAGGCATGCAATCTCATTTCTTCCAACTCATGAAGTTGGATTTTTCTTTGGTCACCACACAACTTGTGGTCAAAATTCAAAAGTTTCAAGGCCCAATATGCCTTATGTTCTAGTTCTACGGGAAGGTGACAACTTTTACCATACACCATTTGGAATGGTGTAAGACCGATCGGTGCTTTGAAAGCGGTCCGATACGCCCACAAGGTTTCATCTAATTTCATCGACCAATCCTTCATAGAGCTAGACACAGTTTTTTCAAGAATTCTCTTTATCTCTCTATTGGTCCTCTCAACTTGCCCATTAGTTTGTGGATGATATGGAGTAGCTACCTTGTGCTTTACTCCATATTGCTCCAACACTTTCTCAAGCGGGGTATTACAGAAATGAGATCCGCCATCACTAATTAACACTCTTGGTGTGCCAAACTGCGAAAATATATTTCTCTTCAAAAATTTGATCACGGTCTTACCATCTGCTTTGGGTGAAGCAATCGCTTCAACCCACTTAGACACGTAATCCACAGCCACCAAGATGTATTCATTTGACATTGAGGAAGGGAATGGTCCAACAAAGTCAATGCCCCAACAATCAAATACTTCTACTTCTAAAATACTTTGGAGGGGCATTTCCTATCTTTTCCCTATTCCACCAGTTCTTTGACAACTGTCGCATGAGGCAACATGGTGGTAAGCATCTTTGAATAAAGTAGGCCACCAAAATCCCGATTGAAGGACTTTCGTGGCCGTACGCAACCCATTAAAATGACCACCATACGGCAAATTGTGGCAATGCCACAAAATGCTTTTTGTTTCCTCATCCGCGACACATCTTCTCATAAGATTGTCACTACTCAACTTAAACAAGTGAGGCTCATCCCAAACATAAAAATTAGCATCGTTCAAAAACTTTTTTCTTTGATTCCAAGTTAGATCCTCCGGTATCCAATCGGATGCTTTGTGGTTAGCCATATCCGCGAACCAGGGTCTAACTTCTTGTACCATGTACAGTTTCTCATCCGGGAATTCTTCCCTCACTTCTTTTTCATGTTTAGTAACCTCGGTATTCACTAACCGAGACAAATGATCCGCAATCAAATTTTCAGTACCTTTCTTATCTCTCACTTCAAGATCAAATTCTTGAAGCAAAAGAATCCACCGAATAAGCCTCTGTTTTGAATCAGGCTTGGTGAGAAGATATTTGATTGCGGCATGATCAGTATAACACACCACTTTAGAACCAATAAGGTAAGAACGAAACTTTTCCAATGCAAATACAATTGCAAGCAACTCTTTTTCAGTAGTGGCATAGTTAACCTGTGCCTCATTTAAAACTTTGCTCGCATAATGTATAGCATGGAAATTTTTGTTCTTCCTTTGGCCTAAAACCGCACCAACCGCATAGTCACTAGCATCGCACATGAGTTCAAACTCAAGCGACCAATTAGGAGCGAAAATTATGGGTGTGGTGGTCAAATTTTCTTTAAGTTCTAGGAAAGCTTTTAAACACGATTCATCAAAATTAAATTCCATACCTTTGTTGAGCAAATTACTCAAAGGCTTTGCGACCTTGGAGAAATCCTTGATGAATCTTCTATAGAACCCAGCATGTCCCAGAAAGCTCCTTATGCCTTTCACATTCACCGGAAGGGGAAGCTTTTTAATAACTTCGATTTTTGCCGGATCAACCTCAAGCCCTTTTGAAGATACCTTGTGGCCAAGAACTATCCCATCTGTTACCATGAAAGTGCACTTCTCCCAGTTGAGAACCAAATTTGTTTCAATACATCTTTCCATCACCACATCAAGGTTTTTCAAGCACAAGTCAAATGACGACCCGTACACAGAAAAATCATCCATGAACACCTCGATGCTTTTCTCGATCAAATCTGAGAAGATAGCTTGCATGCACCTTTGAAATGTTGCAGGAGCATTACATAGTCCAAATGGCATTCTTCGGTAAGCAAAAACGCCAAAGGGACATGTAAAAGCCGTTTTCTCGTGGTCCGCCGGATTCACTGATATTTGATTGTATCCTGAATAACCATCCAAGAAACAATAGAAGTTTCTTCCGGCTAACCTCTCTAACATTTGATCCATAAAAGGTAATGGAAAGTGGTCTTTTCTTGTAGCTTGGTTCAACCTCCGGTAATCAATACACATACGCCAACCGGTCACCGTTCTCGAAGGAATAAACTCGTTCTTCTCATTTCTCACCATTGTCAATCCGCCCTTCTTAGGAACTACATGTATCAGACTCACCCATTCGCTATCGGAGATGGGATAAATCATCCCCGCCTCTAATAACTTCACAACCTCTTTTCTAACGACTTCTTTCATGGATGGATTCAATCGCCTTTGAGGTTGTGTCACGGGCCTAAAATCATCTTCTAACATAATCTTATGCATACAATAGGCCGGACTAATACCCATCAAATCGGATAAAACCAATCCTATTGCTTCTTGATTCTTTATCAAAATTTCCTTCAATCGATGCTCTTCCTTGCTAGACAAACCACTATTAATGATAACCGGCTTAGTAGAATTGTCACCGAGAAACACATATTTCAAGTGAGACGGTAACACATTCAACTCCACCTTTTGCTCTTCAACTTTAGGCTCATCTTTCAACTCTTCAATTTGAGTTTCAAATGGATTCATCTCATCACAAGCCTCTAAATTTCTCAAGAAATCTTCAATTTCTTTCTCTTGATCTTTGGTGAGAACTTCGAGAGCTTCCATTAAAGTTTTCTCAAGAGGATTCGACAAGTGCATTTGATTCTCCACTTTCATAATAGCCCTTTCGGTAGCATCGATTCTAAAACAATCATCTTCATCATTCGGATGCTTGATGGCTTCAAAGAGATCAAGACATAATTCTTCATCTTGGTATCTTAATTTCATTAAGCCATCATCAATATCTATCATCATTCGGGCCGTCTTCATAAAAGGCCTTCCTAAGATCAATGGTATATCAGGATCTTCTTCCATGTCTATGACGACAAAATCAATGGGGAACCAAAATTTGTCAACCTTAACAAGCAAGTCTTCCGCAACTCCATGAGGATGAGCTGTGGATTTATCTGCTAATGATAACGTCATTCTAGTCGGCTTCAAGTCATTAATTCCTAACCTTCTCACCATAGACAATGGGATCAAATTAATGCTAGAACCGCTATCCACCAAACCTTTGCCTATGTGAACATTTCCAATAGACACCGGCAAGGTTACCCGTCCAGGATCATTTGATTTAATAGGTGTAGTGCGTTGAATTAACGCATTACAACAAGAGCTCACCGTTACTACCTCCGGGTCCAAGAATCTTCTCTTCTTAGTGAGGATGTCTTTGATAAATTTAGAGTACATTGGCATTTGCTCCAATGCTTCGGAAAAAGGAACATTGATTTGCAACTTGCTAAAGATGTCCAAGAACCGAGCATAGTGCTTTGCATCTACTTTCTTTGACGGACCGGGAGGGTAAGGTAGTTTCTTCACTTGAATTGAGTTTTCTTTCATCTTCCCCTTTTCACTCACACTCAATTTTTTTCTCTCTTTTTCTACTACTTTCTCAAGAGTTTCTTTTTCCACTAATTCTTTTTCTTTCTCATTTTCAACTAAATCACCCTCAACATTTTTTTCTACTTCAATCACCCTATCTTTTTCACTTTCAACAATTTCTTCCTCAACTATCTCTCCTACACCCATATCAATATTTCTACCGCTACGAGTTAGAATTGACTTACAATGCTCACGAGGATTTTCTTGTGTAGTAGCCGGAAAAGGACCTTTGTTTTGATCGGCAAGTTGCTTTGACAATTGCCCGACTTGAGTTTCAAGGTTCTTTATGGCGGCATCCGTACTCTTTTGGCTCGCAATTTGCAATTGGATGAATTGGCTAAGAGTGTCCTCTATTGAAAGCTTTGTTTGTTGAGGTTGTTGATTGTAACCACCTTGATAAGGATTTTGACGATTCGATGGACCCGCATCCGGCCTCCATCCTTGTTGATAACCTTGATTACCTCTTTGTTGGTAACCTTGGTTATTGTTGTAAGGTTGTTGTTGTTGTCTCCCACCATAACCTTGATTAGGATTAGACACATAATTCACCTCTTCACCCGGTGGAGGACAAAAACCAGTTTGATGGTCACCCCTACACAATTCACAACACATCACCTGTTGATTTTTAGAAGGGATCCCATTTATCTCTTTGATTTGTTGAGGGAGTTTTGACATTTGTTGAGTGAGTAATTCTACTTGTTGTGTCAATAACTTGTTTTGAGCAAGTATTGCATCACTAGTATTCAATTCAAGAACTCCCGGCTTTTTTTGCAATGTACTACGGTTGTGTTGCCCTTGATGATCATTCAAAGCCATTCTATCAATGATAGCAATCGCTTCTGCATTAGTTTTTGACATCAACGAACCACCCGCGGTAGCATCTAAAAGAGTTTTTGGTTGAGGTTGGAGTCCATTTCTAAAGATATGGATTTGAGACAATTCATCAAACCCATGTGTCGCTACCGCGAAAAATGGAATCTGAGTTGCCACTAATATATTTATCCCATCGAGGGAAAGGAATACCAAAAAACCTAACTCAGAATAAGAACGAGTTCTTTCGACCAGATAATAGGGTACGGGAGTCGGTTACGCGAGGGGAAGGTGTTAGCACCCCTCACGCCCATCGTACTCGATGGTATCCACCTATGTTTGTTTCTATCTAAAGGGTGTCTAATGTCTAAAACCTAAATGCGAATGAATGCAAAAAGAAATACGGGGAAAAGAAAGAATTATTTACAAGTGTGCTCGCTTAGGCCCCGCGACCCAATGCCTACGTATCCCTTTTCAGGAATCAGAGCAACCGTAGTTCGGCTCCATAGTTTCCATTTGTTTTGTGTTTTTTAGTTGAACAGCGGTTAAGGTCACGATCCACGATGCTCGACCTTTGGAGACTTATACGCCTAATTTTGGAAAGGACTTAACTTGTTCTTAGGTGCCTAACAAGGCAAAAGAAAATGAACTTGGGTTTGTGTTTTTTATGTAACTACATGATGAACAAAACCCAATACAAGGTTTCGCACCACTTCGTCACTTTGTTTTAATTCGAGCCTTTATTAGATGTTTTAAGTGTTTTTGGTTGAGTATTTTTTAAGGGAATTTACTTTGCGATTTGAATCACATAAAAATGTATAATGATCGAGAAGCAGATTAGAGAATGAATCCCACTCACTTCTATCCCATTATATAATGTTCAAGAAACAGATTAGGGAATGAATCCCACTCATTTCTATCCCATTAATTAATGTTCGAGAAACAGATTAGGGAATGAATCCCACTCATTTCTCTCCCATTAAGTAGTGACCGAGAAACAGATTAGGGAATGAATCCCACTCATTTCTATGCCACTAAGTGATTGAGAAACAGATTAGGGAATGAATCCCACTCATTTCTCTATCACTTTCTTAATGTGATTCGCCTCTTTATTTATTAGTGTTTTAAAGTTGAAAAAGAAAAAAGAATGATCAAAGGGGAACTAACCTATTCTCTAATCTAAGTTATTCTAAGTCTAATTCTAAAGTTAACATGGTGGCTAAATTCTAAAAGGAGCATTAAAATGATATTAACAAAGTAGGCCAAAATTATGGCCAAAAACAAGTAACACAAATCACATGGCAATTGCACAAAAATGACATGGAAGTGATACAAAAGCATAAGAGAAGCAATTCAAGTATTAGTACAAAGTTAACCTAAAAAAATACTACTATTTTTATGGGTTTTTTCATGAAGGAGAATTGAAAGGATTAATGTCAAAATTAAACTAGCCTAAAACCTAATTAAGAAACTAATATTTTTTATTGCTTTTTTTACGTCAACTATTACCTAAAAATCTAACAAAATTTTAATGGCTTTTTATCTTTATTATTAAAAAAAAACTATGTCAAAAACTAAATTCTAACAATAATAGAAACAAGTGATCAGGGGGTGCATATGGAACTAGAGGTGTGACTAGAAATCTGGACGCAGGGCCCAAGGTGTTGGCCCAGCAGAATTTTTTTATTATTGTTCAGGATTCACTTACAAAAAGAAGGAACTATGGGCCCTGGGGGTGTAGAGAGTGATTCATCCCCAAGATAGTGTCTTTGTTCAGATTGTCAGAAGTATAACGGGCCAAAGGGGGTGTGATGGGCAATTGGTGAAGGCCCAACGGATTTGCTTTGGATCTACTAAATTCTAATTAAACTGATACTAATTATCTAATCACATCAATTTACTCAATTAAACTTAATTAAACAAACAATTAATCAATTAATTAAGATCAATTAACAACAAAAGAAAAAGGGGAATAGGGTTCATTGAGCGACGTTTCAACTCCCCCAAGCTCTCTCACTCTCGTTCACGCTCGTCTCTCTCTCTCTCACTTTTCTCTCTCGCCGGAAATCGCTTCCGCCGCGCCGGAGGCGGCGGAGCATGACCTTACACCTAATAATCCAAAATCACAACCCTTGCTTCAACCTGAACCCTGTCCTGACCTCAATTTCACAAAGAGAAAACTCTAATGTCGTAGATCGACAAAGGGGAAATGCGAGCCCTAAATTCCGATCATCAATGATTTGCAAAAAAAACGAATGTGATTCTGGAGATTGAAGAAGGGCGACGGATGGACCAGCATCAAACAACGATAAAGCATCAAGAACACGCAAGAAGGAGGATGTTGAAGACTTACCTGAATCGTTGATCGTTGAATGAGTTGACCGAGAATACCAGAGGTGAGGATCCAGTGCTCAGGTGCGAAATAAACGCAGGAACACGTCGAGTTCTTCAGGTGAATTCTCTTGTTCTTCTCTCGATATTTGCTTCTTCTTCTATTTTCTGGAAATTTTCTGTATATTGCTGTGATTGAGAGCTGAGAGATGATGATTGAAGGTGTGATGGAGGTTTAGCTCGGTTGAAGGAGTTTCAGAGGTTGAAACTCTAACAACACTGATGATTCAGAGCTTTTGTGTGGGGTGAGGATGATGAAGATTGTGAGAATTGGAGAGTAGAGTTGAAGATGATGAAGCTTGTGGAGAAGAAGATGGTGTGTGATGATGAATGGTGATGAAGTGGTGAATGGAGGAAATGGCGTGAAGACTTGAATTGTGGAGGGAGATTCTATTATATAGAGTTCATGAGAGGATGTGAGCCATTGGATTAGGGGGAGTTTGTTATGAGATTAAGGGTGAGGATTGAATTAGTTGTGGAGTTAGTAAAGTTGGTTACGATTCTGTTAGAAGTTGTTGTTTCTGTTATGTTAGTTACAAAATTGTTTGATTGGTCTTTTTGGTAGTTATGAAAGTTAGTTATGTGGAGGCTAACTGTTAGTTTTGTTAAGTGAATGCTGACTTTTAGTTTGGTGGTTATGGTTCTGTTATAGGGAATTCTGTTATGAGAAGTCGGAAGGCTGTTAGTGATTGGAGTTTTCTTTCTTGTGTAGGACACATCGGCAGCCTCTGATTAGTGTGGACTGGTTTTGAAATGAACTTGTATGAAGTGTTCTCATGCTGAATGTCTAGCGAACCGGTAGGTTAGTATGAAATTTGGTTGGCTGTTTGTAAGATGCTGCGGTTTATTTTTTCAAGAATGAATGTATATGACTGCTGTATTTGGTATATATTTGGATTGTGTAGGTTAGATGTGTATGGTATATGATATGGGTATTTGAATTATGCAGGGTTGGAATATTGTATAGGCTGAACTGAATGTTTATGTTGGTTTTTATTTGAATGGTTTTGAGTTGATATGAATGGGTGTTGGTGTAGGGCTGTTATGATCTTGCTGTTGACATATCCTTTTTCTTTCGCTTGCTGAACTGAACTCAGTGCTATCATCTTCATCTCCGATTTCAGGCACAACAGGCACAACGTTTCCATTGGGTCTATACCGGTTTGATGTATTTATTATTATTATTTTTTTGAGTTTTTGAACTGAATCAAGAGTGCAATGATATGGCCTTTTGGGTTGGTTCAAATGATGATCTGAAACATGGTCTGACATGGATGCATATGCATTGTTTTGTAGGTTTGTAGAGAGCAGTGCAGGCAATATGTTGCCATTGGTTTAGTGAAGCAACTCAGTAGCAGGATCTTAGTTATAAATTGGCATGAGTGGGGATCATGGATGTTCATTCAAATCTTTGTTCTATTTGAAGGCGAGATGATGAAGATGAAGCAAACTTGAAGGTTATAAGAGAAGAAGGTCAAGGGCCTGACTTGGTTGAGTGTAGGAGTGTTGACTTTGGTCAAAGCTTGTGTAATTTCATAATTGGTGTGATGACGCGATTGTATCATGTAATGGATGCTACTGAACATGATTTCCCTTGAAAATGTAATGGTCTTTTCCAAATCAGCTTCATTTATTTTTTTTGTAATTTTCTTTGTGGGAGTACTGTAATCTTATTTGAATGAATGTAATATGAATTGTGTAACAGGAATATGGATTTTTTGAAGGAATGTTTGGAAAGTGATGGACATTGTATTTTGATAAATTGTAGAGTTCTTGAAAGGAAATTGTTTGAATGGAACACTTCGAACCTTTGAAGAGAATTCTCCTTCTAACTTGAATTTGAAGTCTTCATTTTCTTTGTTGCATAGAATCTCAGGATCATGGTGTGAATGCACCAAGATAATTGTCAAAACAAAAGACTTTGAACACTTTTTATATGTTGCCTTTTGTACAGCTTCTTGAATTCTAACCAACCGAATCAATTTCTCTTTGACACTCGAATAACAAACCCAACGATGACAAAAATCCAAATAGGGAAATAAACCCCATGTCAAGGAATGCATGGAAATACTCTGATTAAGTGCCAAGCACTCTTTTGTTTTAGATGAGGGATGAGTCCCTGATAACCACACTTCACACCCTATTTCCACACTTTATTATTCATAGAAAGAAGCAGATGAATCATAAGAATTAGACTGCATTTGTTGTAGAAATCTGAAACCATTATGCAACTCTAATCTTTTCAAGATATTTGATCCCATGCCAAATTTATTGATTAAAAATGAATGCATGAGTGTTAGATGACCTAATGAAGTATGTACATGAATGCAAAACCTGAGCCAGTTAAAAATTAAATATGTGGGCAAATTTTAGGGTGCAACAGCTGCCCCTATTTAATCGTCTTAAACCTGAAGGTGAGATTGGCGGTAGCCTTTCGAACATTCGAGGTAGAAGAAGATTAAATACTAAAGTACCAGAAAATTTGCGCTCATAGTGACGGATGGATACCATTTTTTTTTGGCTGCCTCCACTTAACAAGCTTCGGCAAGTAACAATATGATATTCCCATTGGATTTCCTTAAAAGAAGGAAGAATTTGTGATGCCTATTTGCAACAGGCAAGTGCAAGAGATTGGTTTGCCATGACACTTTTTGGGGAGTATATGACAAACGTCCACAACTCGAGGGTTTGGACACTTATGACTCGTACGTCGGGAACTCAGAACTGACAACTCGATGGTTGGAAAACTCAAGACTAAAAGTCAGAAACTCAGAATTCACAACACGAGGGTTGGAAAACTGACGACTCGAAGGCCGGAAAGCAAAGGATTCACAACACGAGGGTTGGAAAGCTGACGACTCGAGGGTCGGAAAGCAAAGGATTCACAACTCGAGAGTTGAAAAGCTGACGACTCGAGGGTCGGAAAGCAAAGGATTCTCAACTCGAGGGTTGAAAAGCTGACGACTCGAGGGTCGGAAAGCAAAGGATTCTCAACTCGAGGGTTGAAAAGCTGACGACTCGAAGGTAGGACAGCAAAGGATTCGCAACACGAGGGTTGGAAAACTCAACTGGATCTGAAGGGGTATGCCGATAACCACCGGACTTGAATGGGGAGGACTAATCAAAATTAGACCTGACCGAAGGATGCCCATAACCACGGGACTTGAAAGGGATGCCAATAATCATTGGACTTGACCAAAGAAGGCCAGCAGTGGCTAGACTCTATTGGGGATGTTATTAAACACTGGGTTTGCAAGGAAACATTGATGCTCGCGAAGCATAAGAACTACATGGATCCCACAGGCCGAAAGGCGGGGTGTAATTCTACAAGAGTGACAACCATTCGAATTGCCACACACCAAGTATGGATCATCCAAACGATTGAACTTGACAAACGGGAAATAACCACAAATAATGATCTTGACGGAAAAAGACATCGTATCCAATCCACTCTAGAGAGAGAATGTGAGGCTTCTTCTGGGAATATATTACCTTGTGCTTTTGGAGCACATACAAACTTGGCTTATGCATTGATGCATGTTTGATTTTTCCATGGCGTAATGCTCCATATTCATGGAAATGCTATGCATTTTTGTAGATGCGATGTGAATGCAATGAAACTATATGCAAAGCGCCAAATAAAGGCATTGGTGTGATAGAGAGCAAAATAATTGGGGTCCCTTCAGGGAATATTCCATTATCTTTTCAATCGAATATCATCTTTGACCTCGGGCGAGATAAACACCAGGGAGAATTCCCTTAGAGTTGAAAACTCTGTGGGGATGCCAATCTTTCAAGATACCCCTTCTGGTTATTGACTTGCAAAGCAAAGCGTAACTTCTGACTTCTCACCTTGTGCCATTGCTTGGAGAATTTTTCAACTTGGGGCGATTCCCTCTTTCCACCATGGTGGGGATTAGAAATCCAGATAAGGAACCACGGTTTGGAGAAGCGGAACAACTCCTAGGAGAAATAAACTCCTATGCTCGGGGAATGGAACAAACTCTCAAGAGAAATAAACTCCTATACTCGGGGGGAGATTTTCAGGGAGAAACAAACTCCTATGCTTGGGGAGAGAGTAACTTGTTGGGGAAGAGCATTATGATACTTCTCCATTATGTGATGGTCAACTGCACTTTACACGTGAATGACAGTTCTTCAATACAAACCGAAAGATTATGCCCCAGGCTTCCTGACCTACGAAGATGTTTTCCTCGAAAGGATCCTTACACCATGCTTACTTGAGGTAATTCTGCCCCAGCATATTCAATTATTTGAGATATTCTTTCCCATGATCCACGGATCCTCGAAGAGATTTTTTTGAATCTCGACGTAACTGTCCCAGATTGAGTGAGCTTGAGAGATTCCTCGACGTCACTACCTCAGATTGATTGAAATCAAGAGAGAGATTCCTCGACTTGATTAACCCTGATTGGTCGAATTTGAGATGTCAAACCTTGATTTGCTTGCCCCAGATGGGCTGAACTCACGAGAGAGATTCTTCGTCGTGACTACTTCTGATTATGTACATCTTATCGGAATCCTTGAGTTTTACTTCCCTTAAGATCCCACAAATCGTGGAAGTAACTTTACCACACTCAATAGAGTTTTCAAAACCTTCAGGGTAATCAATCAAAGAGAGTATCCACTGCTCATGCTCAATAGAGTATTCAGACTTCTCCCCCCAGGGTAACCAATCAAAGAAGGTATAAACTCATTATGCTCACTGGAGTCTTCAGACAACATGCCCCTTGATATCAATTTCTGAAATGACTTCTTTTTTTCTCTACGGAGTTCTCAAGTCTCTTTTACTTTAACATGATCAAGCTCTTCATGGATTCTCATCATGGAAACTTCCTTGATGTTTAAGCAAATGTTTTGTATGCGAAAGAATGTTAATTCTAAGAATGAAAATTCTAATGCAAAGTCTATGCTAGTCTTGAAGTTTAAAACCTTTTATGCAATGAGGTGGCCACCTCTTATGAATGAAAGATAAAGCAAGCATACGATACCAACATAGATATGTGTTACGCTTCATTGGGAGTCAGCTAAACACTATCTCTTTGGAGTGTGTCTTTGAAATGAACCCTACTTCAATTAGGACTTTTAAGGGTTGTAACTTGGTTAGGTTCACGGTTTTCAGAAACAAAGGATTTTTAGGCTCAAAATTATTTGGTGCCCACCCCCTTCATGATGTTCTCCACTCCTAAGTTCAATTAACTCAACATGAGTGCTCGTCCCTCACAAGGAATTTTAAGATGGTTGAGGAATCAATGAGGTTTTTTCGGACATGGCAGTCGCTCACCTTTTATTCTTTTGATTCATTATCACACGACTTTGTTCTCGCTTTATTTCATCATCATTTTTTCTTTTTATTGCTATATTCTTTTCTTTCATCACTTTTCTCTTTCTTTTCATTTTTTTTCTTCATATTTTTTGCTCTTCTTTTTTTTTTTGAACAATTCGTATGACCTCTCATTGTCTTTGATTCGTTGGAAGTGATTGCGACTGCGTCATTCCATGATTGATGAAGAATTACCATTGTGGTATCGTCCTCTCTTGTCCTCTTGGTAGGTGAAGGATAACCATCGCGGTTTTGAATTTCCTCAACCTTTTGAAGGATAACCATTGTTGTATCCTTAGATAAATGTTCTTTATGAGTTTTGAACACTCGATCAAGTTAAATGAACACTACCCTGCCCCTGGGTTAAAAAATAAGGGTTTTTTCTGATTAGAAAAGAAACTCCTACTTCAAGGCTCAAAGGGGTTAACGAGGGTCTATCTCCCTTATATCTCCAGTGTTTGGGGATTTGAAACAATGCCTGTACATCCTCAGTAGGGTTTTATTCAAAAACACATGATTAGGGATTTTGCATTTTTTTCATCATTCTCCCTCCGCTCGTTGCCTAAGCAAGCGATTAGAAAAGTTGGTATCGTAATGCCAAAACACCTTTTTTTTGAGTGAAAACGAATGGATTACTTCAAGACGAACATGAACAATGTATTATGGTTTTCATTCAAAAATTAACAAGTTTTTACATACTAGCAATGCTTAAACAAACAAAGAAAGATAAATGAAAATGCAATAGAGAACTAAATGAATGCCATTGTTGAGGAGACTTGACTCCGTATGGACTTATTGCTTCAGAAGATCCACTGAGTCAAAGGAGAACTTCAAATTTGGCACTCAGGTGTGAAAGCGATAGCCTTGGAATCAATCAGGTCTTGAACCTTGTCTTTGAATGGCTGACAGTCTTCAATCGAATGCCCAGGTGCCCCAGCATGGTAGCCACAACTAACATTAGGGTCAAATCCATCAGGATACGGGAAAGAAACAGGCTTCAACTGCTTTGGTTCTACCAAGGAAAGATTGATCAAGTGAGAAAACAACTTATCACGAGTCATAGGAATGGGATCAAATACTCTTTTTGGCCTTCTATGATTCTGTTTACCTTGTTGGTGACGAATCTGCTGATAATTCTGCCTTTGTGGCACATATTGACCTGATTGATCATTTGGGATAAGCCTCTGTTGACCAAACTGAGTGTGAGGCTGACTGAGAGTTGCAGCACAAATTTGTGGGTCATTCGGAATGGGGGTTAGTGCCACTGCTTCTTGACAAGAGATATGATCAGGAGAATAATCGAGAGATTCCTCTTCATAATCGGACACTTCATTGGTCTCTTCACCCATTTGCTTAGGGACTTCAGAAGGAGTATCAACAATTTGGACATTACCATTCCTAATACCACGCTCCATTCGTTCTCCGACAAGAACCAATTCTGCGAAATCAGAAGCTTTACATGCAGCCAAACATTGGTAGTACGGACTTTCCATCACATCCTTAAACATATCCATGAGCTCTTTCTCTAAGAGTGGAGGTTGAACTCTAGCAGCTAATTCTCTCCATCTTCGGGCATATTCTCTGAATGATTCGTCAGTTTTTTGAGTCAAAGCTTGGAGTTGCATTCTGGTCGGAGCCATGTTACTGTTGTGCTTGTAACGCTTGACAAAGGCTTCTGCTAGTTCTTTCCAAGTTTGGACATTGGTTCTTTCGAGTTGATTATACCACTCAAGAGATGTGCCACTGAGGCTATCTTGAAAGAAATGCATTAACATCTTGTCATTCTCAGCATAAGGAGCCATTTTGTTGCAAAATGCCTTAACATGAGCTATTGGACACGTGGTACACTTGTACTTCTCGAAGTTGGGGACTTTGAACTTAGAAGGAATCTTAATACCAGGCACTAGGCACAAACTAGCAGCATCTAGGTCAATGGAGTCACGACCTTCCATGGCTTTCAACCTTTCATCCAGGATGTGGAACCTTTTGTCAAACTCGTCAATCGGGAACCTGAAGGCTTCAAGTTCTGAATTATTCTCATGATGCGAAGTCTCCTTAACAGGAATTGGAATCTCAATAGTATTTCTGACATTCTGATTCACAAGACCTTCTTCTGTGTTGAGATTAACATTTGCATCCGGGCTCTGAAGAACCTGTCTCAACTCTTCGTGTCTAGCAGCAAGGGCTTGAATAACCTCCATATAATGATTCAGGTTAATCCCCATTTCTGTTCTCATTTGAATTAAGTCCTCACGGAGTTGTTCCATTGTTAATCTTTGAGCACGTAGCGGTGAGAAGTCAATTTGTTGTTGAAATCAAAATCTGAGTAGAAAGGGCCCCCATAAGCTTCTGATAGAACCATGAAATGCATGATATTATGAATGCATGCTTCATTTATGGAGAATCCTAAAGTCTTTTCACACACTTTTATTTCTCTTTTATTCTTTTTTTTTTTTGCATATAATATCTTTTCTTTTTTCCTTTTCCATCTTTTCTGTTTTTCTACTTTTTTTTTTCATTTCCTCTTTTTTTTTTTTGGAAATAGACTTTAGAATCCCCCATAAATAAACTGGATAAAGTAATGATGTTATGCAATGCAAAAGCATGAGATCAAGGTCCATATAATCCGAGTAACCACTATACAATCCTCTGAATAACTGATATAGGTCAGATGTCATGAGATCAAAGGTTCGGCACCTTTTTTAATACCCGGAGAACCAATAGTCACCAACAGAATAGAATAGTCACCAACGGCACCTGTCATGTATATCCCACCCCACTCACAGGTGAATCTAGGTCAAGGTAGGTCAAAAGGTCTCCAGCGTTAACAACTCTCCTGAAACACCATCATTGTTGCAAATACATGCCAACAATGGTATCCCATTCGAGTCTCGACTGGTCGCGGGTCTCATGATCGCAATCAACAGAACCTGACATTCTGTTGGCGTCATGACTATCCACTCTATCCTAGGTATCCTATGTGTCAACTCTGGCCTGGGTATTGGGCCTTTTACCTCATATAACATCCCACCCAACCTGCAAAACAAAGCAGAAAAATATATGGTCCCCACGGGGACCCATAATATAGTCCAGATGCATGATATGCAAGCGGAAAATAAACATGATGTGCAAGCATATATACAACATGTAAACAAATAAACAAACAAAAAACACCCAATAAACAAACAAACAAAGGCTAGGATCGACTCGCTAAGAACGGACCAGCACAGGTCTAACAACGTCCCCAGCAGAGTCGCCAGCTATCGCTACCGCGAAAAATGGAATCTGAGTCGCCACTAATATATTCATCCCATTGAGGGAAAGGAATACCAGAAAACCTAACTCAGAATAAGAACGAGGTCTTTCGACCAGAGAATAGGGTACGGAAGTCGGTTACGCGAGGGGAAGGTGTTAGCACCCCTCACGCCCATCGTACTCGATGGTATCCACCTATGTTTGTTTCTATCTAAAGTGTGTCTAATGTCTAAAACCTAAATGCGAATGAATGCAAAAAGAAATACGGGGAAAAGAAGGAATTATTTACAAGTGTGCTCGCTTAGGCCCCGCGACCCAATGCCTATGTATCCCTTTTCAGGAATCAGAGCAACCGTAGTTCGGCTCCATAGTTTCCATTTGTTTTGTGTTTTTTAGTTGAACAGCGGTTAAGGTCACGATCCACGATGCTCGACCTTTGGAGACTTATACGCCTAATTTTGGAAAGGACTTAACTTGTTCTTAGGTGCCTAACAAGGCAAAAGAAAATGAACTTGGGTTTGTGTTTTTTATGTAACTACATGATGAACAAAACCCAATACAAGGTTTCGCACCACTTCGTCACTTTGTTTTAATTCGAGCCTTTATTAGATGTTTTAAGTGTTTTTGGTTGAGTATTTTTTAAGGGAATTTACTTTGCGATTTGAATCACATAAAAATGTATAATGATCGAGAAGCAGATTAGAGAATGAATCCCACTCACTTCTATCCCATTATATAATGTTCAAGAAACAGATTAGGGAATGAATCCCACTCATTTCTATCCCATTAATTAATGTTCGAGAAAAAGATTAGGGAATGAATCCCACTCATTTCTCTCCCATTAAGTAGTGACCGAGAAACAGATTAGGAAATGAATCCCACTCATTTCTATGCCACTAAGTGATTGAGAAACAGATTAGGGAATGAATCCCACTCATTTCGCTATCACTTTCTTAATGTGATTCGCCTCTTTATTTATTAGTGTTTTAAAGTTGAAAAAGAAAAAGGAATGAACAAAGGGGAACTAACCTATTCTCTAATCTAAGTTATTCTAAGTCTAATTCTAAAGTTAACATGGTGGCTAAATTCTAAAAGGAGCATTAAAATGATATTAACAAAGTAGGCCAAAATTATGGCCAAAAACAAGTAACACAAATCACATGGCAATTGCACAAAAATGACATGGAAGTGATACAAAAGCATAAGAGAAGCAATTCAAGTATTAGTACAAAGTTAACCTAAAAAAATACTACTATTTTTATGGGTTTTTTCATGAAGGAGAATTGAAAGGATTAATGTCAAAATTAAACTAGCCTAAAACCTAATTAAGAAACTAATATTTTTTATTGCTTTTTTTACGTCAACTATTACCTAAAAATCTAACAAAATTTTAATGGCTTTTTATCTTTATTATTAAAAAAAAAAACTATGTCAAAAACTAAATTCTAACAATAATAGAAACAAGTGATCAGGGGGTGCATATGGAACTAGAGGTGTGACTAGAAATCTGGACGCAGGGCCCAAGGTGTTGGCCCAGCAGAATTTTTTTATTATTGTTCAGGATTCACTTACAAAAAGAAGGAACTATGGGCCCTGGGGGTGTAGAGAGTGATTCAGGCCCAAGATAGTGTCTTTGTTCAGATTGTCAGAAGTATAACGGGCCAAAGGGGGTGTGATGGGCAATTGGTGAAGGCCCAACGGATTTGCTTTGGATCTACTAAATTCTAATTAAACTGATACTAATTATCTAATCACATCAATTTACTCAATTAAACTTAATTAAACAAACAATTAATCAATTAATTAAGATCAATTAACAACAAAAGAAAAAGGGGAATAGGGTTCATTGAGCGACGTTTCAACTCCCCCAAGCTCTCTCACTCTCGTTCACGCTCGTCTCTCTCTCTCTCTCTCTCACTTTTCTCTCTCGCCGGAAATCGCTTCCGCCGCGCCGGAGGCGGCGGAGCATGACCTTACACCTAATAATCCAAAATCACAACCCTTGCTTCAACCTGAACCCTATCCTGACCTCAATTTCACAAAGAGAAAACTCTAATGTCGTAGATCGACAAAGGGGAAATGCGAGCCCTAAATTCCGATCATCAATGATTTGCAAAAAAAACGAACGTGATTCTGGAGATTGAAGAAGGGCGACGGATGGAGCAGCATCAAACAACGATAAAGCATCAAGAACACGCAAGAAGGAGGATGTTGAAGACTTACCTGAATCGTTGATCGTTGAATGAGTTGACCGAGAATACCAGAGGTGAGGATCCAGTGCTCAGGTGCGAAATAAACGCAGGAACACGTCGAGTTCTTCAGGTGAATTCTCTTGTTCTTCTCTCGATATCTGCTTCTTCTTCTATTTTCTGGAAATTTTCTGTATATTGCTGTGATTGAGAGCTGAGAGATGATGATTGAAGGTGTGATGGAGGTTTAGCTCGGTTGAAGGAGTTTCAGAGGTTGAAACTCTAACAACACTAATGATTCAGAGCTTTTGTGTGGGGTGAGGATGATGAAGATTGAGAGAATTGGAGAGTAGAGTTGAAGATGATGAAGCTTGTGGAGAAGAAGATGGTGTGTGATGATGAATGGTGATGAAGTGGTGAATGGAGGAAATGGCGTGAAGACTTGAATTGTGGAGGGAGATTCTATTATATAGAGTTCATGAGAGGATGTGAGCCATTGGATTAGGGGGAGTTTGTTATGAGATTAAGGGTGAGGATTGAATTAGTTATGGAGTTAGTAAAGTTGGTTACGATTCTGTTAGAAGTTGTTGTTTCTGTTATGTTAGTTACAAAATTGTTTGATTGGTCTTTTTGGTAGTTATGAAAGTTAGTTATGTGGAGGTTAACTGTTAGTTTTGTTAAGTGAATGCTGACTTTTAGTTTGGTGGTTATGGTTCTGTTATAGGGAATTCTGTTATGAGAAGTCGGAAGGCTGTTAGTGATTGGAGTTTTCTTTCTTGTGTAGGACACATCGGCAGCCTCTGATTAGTGTGGACTGGTTTTGAAATGAACTTGTATGAAGTGTTCTCATGCTGAATGTCTAGCGAACCGGTAGGTTAGTATGAAATTTGGTTGGCTGTTTGTAAGATGCTGCGGTTTATTTTTTCAAGAATGAATGTATATGACTGTTGTATTTGGTATATATTTGGATTGTGTAGGTTAGATGTGTATGGTATATGATATGGGTATTTGAATTATGCAGGGTTGGAATATTGTATAGGCTGAACTGAATGTTTATGTTGGTTTTTATTTGAATGGTTTTGAGTTGATATGAATGGGTGTTGGTGTAGGGCTGTTATGATCTTGCTGTTGACATATCCTTTTTCTTTCGCTTGCTGAACTGAACTCAGTGCTATCATCTTCATCTCCGATTTCAGGCACAACAGGCACAACGTTTCCATTGGGTCTATACCGGTTTGATGTATTTATTATTATTATTTTTTTGAGTTTTTGAACTGAATCAAGAGTGCAATGATATGACCTTTTGGGTTGGTTCAAATGATGATCTGAAACATGGTCTGACATGGATGCATATGCATTGTTTTGTAGGTTTGTAGAGAGCAGTGCAGGCAATATGTTGCCATTGGTTTGGTGAAGCAACTCAGTAGCAGGATCTTAGTTATAAATTGGCATGAGTGGGGATCATGGATGTTCATTCAAATCTTTGTTCTATTTGAAGGCGAGATGATGAAGATGAAGCAAACTTGAAGGTTATAAGAGAAGAAGGTCAAGGGCCTGACTTGGTTGAGTGTAGGAGTGTTGACTTTGGTCAAAGCTTGTGTAATTTCATAATTGGTGTGATGACGCGATTGTATCATGTAATGGATGCTACTGAACATGATTTCCCTTGAAAATGTAATGGTCTTTTCCAAATCAGCTTCATTTATTTTTTTTGTAATTTTCTTTGTGGGAGTACTGTAATCTTATTTGAATGAATGTAATATGAATTGTGTAACAGGAATATGGATTTTTTGAAGGAATGTTTGGAAAGTGATGGACATTGTATTTTGATAAATTGTAGAGTTCTTGAAAGGAAATTGTTTGAATGGAACACTTCGAACCTTTGAAGAGAATTCTCCTTCTAACTTGAATTTGAAGTCTTCATTTTCTTTGTTGCATAGAATCTCAGGATCATGGTGTGAATGCACCAAGATAATTGTCAAAACAAAAGACTTTGAACACTTTTTATATGTTGACTTTTGTACAGCTTCTTGAATTCTAACCAACCGAATCAATTTCTCTTTGACACTCGAATAACAAACCCAACGATGACAAAAATCCAAATAGGGAAATAAACCCCATGTCAAGGAATGCATGGAAATACTCTGATTAAGTGCCAAGCACTCTTTTGTTTTAGATGAGGGATGAGTCCCTGATAACCACACTTCACACCCTATTTCTACACTTTATTATTCATAGAAAGAAGCAGATGAATCATAAGAATTAGACTGCATTTGTTGTAGAAATCTGAAACCATTATGCAACTCTAATCTTTTCAAGATCTTTGATCCCATGCCAAATTTATTGATTAAAAATGAATGCATGAGTGTTAGATGACCTAATGAAGTATGTACATGAATGCAAAACCTGAGCCAGTTAAAAATTAAATATGTGGGCAAATTTTGGGGTGCAACACCATGACCTTTGCATTTTCTAACCATGGACTTGAACCTCTCCCATGCTTCATTGAGAGATTCATTCGGAAGTTGAGAGAACACCGCAATAGAAGTTTTCGCTTCCATGAACCTATTGTGAGGAAAGAACCGATCCAGAAATTTCTCTTCTAACTCGTTCCAATTTGTCATGACATTATTTGGTTGATCAAGGTACCATTCCTTAGCTTTTCCAATTAAGGAATAAGGAAAGAGTCTCCTGAACACCTGGTCTTCTTCGGCTTCCGGAGCACCAATTGTTCCGGCGATCTCATAGAACTTTGTTAGATGAGTAAACGGATCCTCGTGATTTGCCCCTGTGAACGGATTTTGGTATAATAATTGAAGTAACCCCGTTTTCATTTCGGAGTTTCTTCCATTGGCCTGATCACGAGCAAATTGTGCATTGAGACGAGGGCTGTTAGCACAAGGCCCTCGCGCTAGAACATTAGGATCCGCAACCATTTCTTCCTCAACCAAGTTTTCAACCGAAGATGAAGAAGAAGATGCTTCTTGTTGTTGTCTTCTTTCCCTAGCTAGTAGTCTCCTCCTACGAGTTTTGCTATTCTCTCTACGCGCAGTCCTTTCAATCTCAAGATCAAAAAGGAGTTGATCTGCAGGTACACGTCCTCGCATAAACTGTAATCTGTAAAACTAACCAAGAAAATTAACAAACACAAGGAATATAAATTTAGAAACAAGAGATTAATTATAAGACTCAATACAAAACAAACTATTGCAATGCTTGCAATATCTGAACAACAATCCCCGGCAACGGCGCCATTTTGTTGAAAGAGTATTGTGGTGTACTTTTCGTTTATATCGTATCCACAGGGATTATTGCGATATCACCGCCATTCTATAGCCTATTTTGTCTTGAGTTAATGTTACTTTAGTTTTGGGTTTGCAAAAGATCATTCAACACTTTAGTAGCAAAGAGTAAATTAATGAAAGTTCTAAGTTAAAGAAAATGTATCAAGATTCGATTTCATCGACCTAAATTTGTATGTCTTCCTATAAATATATGTATATGAACTTGTTAACGATCAATATAATTACGTATCGATGTCTATATCGTCCGTGTCCGCAACGATATAGCTAGATTTACCGTATTGTTTAACCGACGATTTCTCCACCATTTAAACAATACAAATAACGTTTTAAAACCGATACTAAGTAAACATCAAACGCTAAATCCATGTCTGCAACTTATAGTTTGATAGATGATAAAGTTAGGTCTAGATACAAACATTGATGTCTCAAACACTTATACCATAGAAAAGCTTTAATAAACAAACTAAACCATCTATATTGATCATCACTTGTTCATACACAATATATTCACAAGAAATACATACAAAAGGCTAGGAAGATTACATCTTATCTTGATACAAAAGAGATTTAGCTATCCATGAAAATGGTAGCTTGCTCAAAAAGGAAAGGATGAAGATCAACAAGCATCTACGGCGATTAATCGACGATCAAAGCTTCGAATCTCCAATTCTCAGTTTGCTACAGTAGTTAGGGTTCCTTGAGCTCTTAAGAATGTCAAGAAGAAAAGTAAAATATCACATTTACTCCTTTTATAGTAAAACTGTTTTCTGTCCAAGGCGCGTCGCGCCCTCCAGCGCGCTACGCGCCATTACACTTAAAAATATAAATCGCCCAGACGCGCGACGCGCGCAACTCACTGCTTTGAAGCTTCAAAATAACTTGTCCAGGGCGCGACGCGCCCATATCTCCGCGCGACGCGCGCTAACTTCTGCCCATCACTCTTCAATCAAGGCCAAAACAAGCTCCAAACTTCCCCAAAATTGGCTAAAACCTACAAAATCATAACTAAATCACATATTAACATAAAATGAAAGTTTAATATTATAAACTATAAATAATTATCTAAAACTTCCGGGAATTGTACGAATATCCGATAAAAACGGTCGAAAGGTACCATTAATTAAACTAAATATAAACACAATTTGGCACCTAACAGAAGTGCACTACAAAAGTAAGTAATTCATTGTTTTAGGACATGATTATGCAAAGCACTACTCAAAATAGATACAAAAGTAAGTAAATCATAGTCCTAAGTCTTCCTTTAGAAATATTTTAATTAAACTAAAACCATTTCAAACAAATTAATAAACATCTTAGATGATTAATGAATTTGGCAAATTCAGTACTCATAAACGATCTTCAGCTAAATGATACTATTTTATATTACTTTAATAGAACTATGCGTTTGCAGTCTATCAATATCCATCTGCAATATTACGTGTAAATTTTTAATTTTATATCTCAATCAATTGTCATTCATCCATAAATCACCGTCCTTCTCATTACCTGTTAAGGATAAGCACATATTATTCACATTAAAGAAGGTCAAAGCAAATATCAAGACATTCAAGAAGGTCAAACCCAAGCAAACATGTGCTGGCCATATAACTACTATAGGCGTGTAAACATGATGGCAATGTCTGATGTTCCACCACCCATCATCCCAATCCCTTCACAAAACCCGCTGATCCATGATCAATCCCCCACCACCTCCAACACTAATCCATGCGTCATCCATCATTCCGACAACCCTGCAACTGTCCTTGTTACACCTCTGCTCACGGTCGACAACTATGGTTCATGGAGCCGAGCCGTAACAATGGCACTTCATGCCAAAAACAAATTCGGGTTTTTCGATGGAACCCTAACCTGCCCAAAGAAGGCCGATGATATCTCTCAGTGGCTCCGCTGCAACGATATGGTTGCAAGCTGGATTCTTAACTCAGTTTCAACCGAGATTCGCCCTAGCATTCTCTATGCTGAAACGGCGGCACAAATCTGGACCGATCTCAAGGATCGTTTATCTCAGTCCAACGCTCCGAAAATCTATCAATTGAAACAATCTATCTCTGCTGTAAAACAAGAGGGCATGTCTGTATCTCTGTATTTTACTCAGTTGAAATCTCTCTGGGATGAACTTCATTCCATCGCACCTATCAATCTGTGCATCTGCGGTAATGCCAAGAGTATTATTGATCAACAAAATTAGGACCGGGCCATGGAATTTCTTCAGGGCGTCCATGACCGATTCTCGGCCGTCCGCAGCCAAATTCTCCTCATGGATCCTTTTCCTTAAATTCAGTGTATTTATAACATCGTACGTCAGGGAGAAACAACAAGAGATTAATTTTCGACCCCTCCCTGCTGAGGAATCAGCAGCGCTTCAAGCTTCTAAAGTGCAGTATCGCACTCAAGGCAAACGGCAGCGTCCGTACTATGAGAATTGCAATAAGTATGGTCACACTATTGCTACTTGCTATCAGATTCATGGCTTTCCAAATAAGCCACCAAAGAAATATGAACCATTCTCATCTACTTCCGCTACTCAACTCTCAAGCGCACAATACCAAAAACTCCTATATCTCTTAGCCAAAGAGGACACTATGGGATCATCTGTGAATTTAGCAGGTACCGCTTTTACTTGTGTTCCTTTTTCTTGGATTATTGATTCTGGCGCTTCAAATCACATATGCACATCTCTTTCTTATTTTTCTTCATATTCACCTGTTCATAAAAATATACTTGTTCAATTACCCGACGGCTCTCACGCGTCCGTGAAACACATCGGCAATATTCATTGCTCGCCGTCACTTACACTCACGAATGTTTATCACATTCCATCTTTCAAATATAATCTATTATCTCTTTCACAATTAACAAAATCAATACATTGTGATATTATTTTCTCATCCTCTGGTTGCATATTTCAGGACCGAGCAACGAAGAAGACGATTGGTCGGGGTAGTGCTCGGAATGGACTCTTCTACCTGAATGAAGAACCACCATTAAATAAAGATGACAAGGATAACTATTGCCTTGACCATCCATAAAGTTCTTTTTTTATTTCTAAGCAATGTAATAAGGCTGACCTATGGCATTTACACCTCGGTCACCCATCTATTTCCCGCTTTCAATTTATTGTTAAGAACTCTCCAAATATTAATGCAAATAGAGATTTTGTTTGTGACGTTTGTCCGCGTGCAAAACAATCACGTTTACCTTTTTCTTCAAGAACATCATATTCATCTCATTGTTTTGAGTTAATTCATGTCGATATTTGGGGTTCATTCTCTACTCCATCACACAATGAATCACGATATTTTTTAACAATTGTCGACGATTATTCACGATGTACTTGGTTATATCTCATGCAACATAAATCTGAAACATTTACTACGCTAATTCATTTTTTTAATCAAATCAATCGCCAATTCAACACTAAAATTAATAAAATTAATTCTGGCGATGGGGGCATCTTTCTTCCCCAACTTCAAGCTATTCGTTCCGACAATGGTTCGGAGTTTTTGTCCAAACAAATCCAAACATGGTTTCATGATCATGGCATTATTCATCAACGCAGCTGCGTTGCAACCCATCAACAAAATGGCGTTGTGGAGCGCAAGCATCGCCATCTTCTCGACGTCGCAAGAGCATTACGTTTCCAAGCGAAATTACCCCTTTCCTTTTAGGGTGAATGCGTGCTCACTGCCGCTTATCTCATAAACAAACTTCCTACTCCCATCCTGAAATATAAATCTCCTCATCAAATTTTACTCGGTTCTCCTCCTTCATACTCATCACTTCGTGTGTTTGGATGTCTCTGTTTTTCCATAAATATGAACATTCAACACAAATTCGATGAACGAGCCAAACCTGGTATTTTTGTCGGTTACCCTTTTAATCAAAAAGGATACCGCATCTACGATATGCACACTCGCAAAATATGTCTCTCGCGATGTTCAATTTTTTGAAACCATGTTTCCATATCACGACCTTCAAACTCCTTCCATCGCTAACGACATAAGCATCAACACTCAAATCCTTGATTGTGAATTTGATGATTCCTCTTCCAACTTATCACCTGCATCAAGTATCTCTCCTGACATTAGTCATCATGATGACACAATTGTGCCCATTCCCACCCCTCAGGATGATAACTCATCGAATATTCCATCCAATATTCCATCCATTCCTGTAGAAACTCCCCAACAACATTCACCTACAACGATCAATCCTGCAGAACGTCTTTATCCTCAACGTCTTCGTACTCCTTCCGTTCGCCTCACGGACCACGTATGTGACATTAATAATGTCACATCACAGAGTGCCTTCCCATTAAAGAATTATTTCTCTTTATCCAGTTTGAGCACTTCTCATCGAGCTCTTCTTCTTAATATCATTGAAAATAAAGAACCAACATCTTATTCTCAAGCTATCAAATCAGCTGAATGGTGTGACGCTATGGCTAAAGAAATCCACGCCCTTGAATCCAACAACACTTGGGTTTTATCTCCTCTCCCGAATGGCAAAACCGCCATAAGTTGTAAATGGGTATACAAAATTAAATATCACTCTAATGGTACCGTTGAGCGATATAAGGCTCGTTTAGTCGCCAAAGGCTACAATCAAGTACATGGTATTGACTACCATGAAACATTCGCACCGGTTGCCAAACTTGTCACGGTTTGACTCCTTCTCTCCATTGCTGCCATTAAAAACTGGCTGTTACATCAACTTGATGTTAACAATGCTTTCCTCCAAGGAGACCTTAATGAAGAAGTTTACATGAAATTACCACCCGGCTTCTCTCATAAAGGGAAACCATGTGTTTGCAAATTAAACAAATCCATCTATGGTCTCAAACAGGCATCCCGTCAATGGTTCTCAAAATTCTCCACCACCCTCATTCAAAAGGGTTTTCATAAATCCATCTCTGATTATAGTCTATTCACTTTCAAAAGTAATCACACGACTATATTTGTACTCGTTTATGTAGATGACATCATCATCACTGTAAATAACAAAGACGCTATCTCCGACATCAAGAAATTTCTCGCCCAGGCCTTTTCCATCAAAGATCTTGGAAATCTTTCATACTTCTTAGGTATCGAAGTATCCCGTTCTAAAAAGGGAATATTCTTATGTCAAAGGAAATATACACTTGACATTTTATCCGACTCTGGTATGACTGGTTGCCGACCATCAGATTTTCCTATGGAGCAACACCTTCGTCTACGGCCCAATGAAGGAAGCCCTCTTCCTGATCCGACAATCTATCGTCGCCTCATTGGTCGTCTAATATATTTAACAGTAACACGGCCCGACATCCAATACGCTGTTAACACTCTCAGTCAATTCATGCAATCTCCATGTACAACTCATCTCGATGCGGCCACACGAGTTCTCCGATATCTTAAAGGGAGTGTCGGCAAAGGCTTATTTCTTTCGGCTTCAGCTCCCTCAATTTAGTTGGATATGCCGATTCTGATTGGGCTGGTTGTCCTACTACTCGTCGCTCCATTACCGGCTATTTTACCATGTTGGGCTCTAATCCTATATCATGAAAAACCAAGAAGCAACCAACAATTTCTCGTTCCTCTGCTGAAGCAGAATATCGTTCTCTTGCAACATTATCTTCCGAGTTACAATGGTTAAAATATCTTCTCTCAGATCTCGGCATTGATCATCCTCAACCGATCACCGTTCATTGTGATAGTCAAGCTGCTATTCACATCGCCGAAAACCCAGTTTTTCAAGAACGCACAAAACACATTGAAATTGATTGTCATTTCGTTCGTGAGAAAATTAAATCAGGTCTTATCAGCCCTTCTTATCTCCGATCTTTTGACCAACTAGCTGACATATTTACTAAACCTCTTAGAGGCGATACTTATAAACGACTACTCGGCAAGTTGGGTGTTCTTGAGATTTCAATCCCACCTCCAACTTGAGGGGGGGTGTTAAGGATAAGCACATATTATTCACATTAAAGAAGGTCAAAGCAAATATCAAGACATTCAAGAAGGTCAAACCCAAGCAAACATGTGCTGGCAATATAACTACTATAGGCGTGTACTGTAAACATGATGGCAATGCATATCCATATAGCTGTCAAAGTATATCAGGAAATTGTATCATAATTGTATTTAAAATAGGATTTCTATTATAGGAAATTATAGACTAGACAATTATAGGCAATTAGTATACAGATCCTTGTACTCTTATATATATGTACATCATTACAAGAATAAAACATAACAAATTTCGATACAATATTCAAGTGCTTTCTTTTATGTATCGATCCATTCCTTTTTTTATATTACCAACTTGCTGTTTACTATATTTCTCTAGAAAGAAAAATGAATACATAATGTCCGATCATATTAAAGAACAAATATGATGTATGATTGATTTTTTCTGTCTGAAGTATCTACTAATAAGCATAAAAGATCATTGATTATTGGTAGTTAGCAACTTCTAACAAAGAGATAAACAAACAAGTTTGTTTGTTGTCTTAATATCTCTCGGACAAAGACCTCCTTCAGACAAAAGTGAGCAAATAACCTTTCAAGACTTTTAAGATGTAGTAATTAACATTTCACTAACTATGGTACATGTCCACACAAAATGTATGATGCAAGAATACAGCTTGTTAAGAAGATTTATTGAACATTCATAAATTCTAAGACTATACAAAAACATGTCTTACATGGCTGGTTCGATCAATTGAATGATATCAATCATAGTACATGTCTTGTAGGCCGACATTGCTGCTGTTCTTTCACTTTTTCAAGGTTGGGCATAGCTCCGCGAACCATGCACATGGCCAGTGTTGATAACTGTTTCTTCGATGTTTACTCTAATAGCGTGAAACATTTCAAGAATCAATTCTTTTTTATCATTTTGCTCAGCGAAAATACTCATGCAGAGGTTTGTACCATAAAGATCGACCCGGGCTATAGATATAAGGATTTGTTCAACAAGTTTTGGCGCCAGGGTTTCTTTCTTACGGGGAACATGTCTTATGTTTACAAGCAAAACATCAATTTTCGGAGAAAATTGAAGGGGAACACGTGTCTCGGGAGGTCTGACTTCTATCTTGGGGACTTCACTTCCCGTCTTTCTGGCTCACCCAGGTCTGTGTATTGCAAGGAAAGTTCGAACTTTTATATCCGAGGAGGATTGCTCCTATTTTACCGATTTGATGGAGGTTGCTCGAGAGGAGGAGTTATCGAATTTGGTCTACTAGCGGAGAGGTAGGGCCATCCTATTTGTAGCTTCTTCAGACACATTTCAACTAAAAGATGACTCAGATTTATCCAAATTGACCATTTATTTTGTCATCTGCAAACAGGAGGTGGGAGATAGGAGGTGCTTGTCTAGCCACCTTTAAACCATGCAAAAAAAAAACATGAAAGTTATTGCATTTAACTTCCTGCAATCGACAACAAGTTAGCACAGAGAATGAAAAATTATTGCATTTAACACCCTCTACTTTGATTTGAATTGAACTATACAAAAAAGGCAAACCCAGCTAGGTAGTCTTAGAAAGCCATATTTTGCTTGACCAACGAAAAGGCCTCTTCATTTTGCATACACTGGAGGATGCAGAATTCCTCTAGGCACTGATTTTTCTACACTTAGTGACTAATTTACCTTTTAAAAAAGAGTTTCCAATTGAGTTAGGTCCCAGAAATCACAAATAGAAACTATTTTATGCAACCTCATTCTCTTACTATTTTCTTCAAACTTTTGTTACCTTATGCACTTATGAGGTTTCTAAGCACTGGTTCATTCTTTTGAAGTTATTTAAGCATTTGCATTCACAGATCAAGCCAAACATTTGACTATATAAAATTGAATCGAAACGACACCATCAAATCAGAGTGGCGCAGCGGAAGCGTGGTGGGCCCATAACCCACAGGTCCCTGGATCGAAACCAGGCTCTGATAAATTTGAAATTTTTTTCACATTTTTTCTGAAAAGTTGTTCTTACGTGATCTTTTGCAACTGTGTAGTTGGGTAAAATTGTATTTAAACTTTAAATAAAGGTTATGTATATCTTTAAAATAAAACTCGTTAAAATATTGTAATTAAATTCGAACCAACTAAATAACACAATTTTAAAAATTTATATATTTTAAATATCAAGATTTCAAAATAAAATCTGTATAAGAAATAGATTATAGAAAATAGAGAGATATTGTACCCAAAAAAACAAAATAGATGGATAAAATATATTCATCTGTATATATTTAAAATCTATCAGTTTTTTTTTTTTTTGTATCTATGTTTTATTGTGTGATATAAGTTTTAATTTTTTTGTAAATTATAGTTTTATAATACCCATGTATTTTAAGTTTCAATTTTAATATTAGTATTGAGTGCATTTAAATTTTAATATTAATTTAAAAAGAATTGTATTGTCAATGCAAATTTGTAATAAAATTATGTGGCTTTGGTAATTAATATTAAAGTTTTGGATGTTACAGATGGCTTCATTTAAGTTTGGTAATCCCACACTCAACAATTAGTTATTTAGTAGTAGTATTATCACTAATCAATATATTAAAAAATTTAAAACAATTATAATTATTTTAATGATTATTCACATATTAAGTAAATATTATAATTGTTTTTTAATGCGCGGAAAAAATATTTATTTGAAATAATTCAAAAATAATGATAGACTTGTCTTTGACACAAACAAAGTTGGGTGTGTTTGGTTGTAAACATAGTAAAACCAAAGAAAAACATGAGAAAAGTGTGAAAAGGTGAATAAAAGAGAAATAAAGCTGATTGGGTGTGTTGATATAAGCTAAAGAAAAAGAGAAGAAATGAGTGTTAGTTATTTTTTAAATACCAAAATATCCTTAATTAAATTTTTTTAACTAAATTATTTGATTAAATTAATAAATAACTTTAGTTTATCTTACACCAATTTAAATAATTAGATTAAATTTAATAATTATTGATTAATTATTAAACTATACCACATATGTAATGTCGGGTCTAGTACAATTAGTTGCATACTTAAGACTGTTGAAGACGATCTCAAATATTCAGTTTGTCTAACATTATCATTAGTGTGGTGTGCAAACATGTTTACAGTTAAAGTAATTATATTTCTTTAATATCTTCTTGACATATGGAGATTGATCCAAAGATATTCCCTCTGCGGATCTAGTGATCTTGATTTCAAGAATCGCATTGCCTTCTCCGAGTTCTTTCTTTTCAAAGTTGTTGCACAACAATGACTTCACATAATTTACGACTATAATATTTGATCCAAATATGAGTAAATCGTCTACATAGAGACATATGATGGGACAAATGTTATTTTCAAATTTGTAGTAAACACATTTGTCACTTTCATTCACTTTGTACCCATTTGATATTATAAGTTATCAAATTTTTCATGTCATTGCTTTGGTGCTTGTTTTAGACCATATAGAGATTTGTCTAACTTACAGATTTTATTTTCTTTCCCATGAATCACAAACCCTTTCGTTTGGTCCTTATAAATTTCTTCTTTTAAGTTACCATTTAAAAAATTTGATTTAACATTCATTCGGTGTACTATTAAGTTATAAATAGGAGCAATTGAAATTAATACCCTAATGGATGTAATTCTAGTGACTGGTGAGATAAGTATCTAAGAAATCTATATTTTTTATTTGTGTAAAACCTTTGGGTAAAAGTGAGCTTTATATTTATCAATTGTTCCACAAGGTTTAAGTTTCTTTTTCAAAATACATTTACAACTGTTTGGTTGGCAAATACGAGGCAAGTCTACTAAGTGTCAAGTCGTGTTCAATTATAGAGAATTCATTTCATTGTTAAGAGCTTCTTGTCAAAAATCTGCATCCAGAGATGACAAAGATTCTTGAAGTTTTGTTGGATCTTCTTCTATTGTATAGGTCGCCTAATCTGACCCATATTATTTAGCAACTCTTACTCCATTACTTTGTCGAAGTTATATTTTTTACTTTGTTGTTGTTTTCGGTGCTTCTTATTACAATATTGTGATTTGATTCAGTTGCCTCACTATTTCTCAATTTGAAAGGAAATTTATCTTCATAGAATTCAACATCAATTAATTATATGATCACTTTAGCATTTAGGTCACAAAACCTATTTGCCTTACTATTTACTACATACCCAATGCATACACATCCATAGCTTCTACTAGCGAGTTTAACTCGCTTTGGATCCGAAATCTTGACATAAGGCGAACAACCCCAAGTTCTAACATAAGACAAGTTTTCATGTCTTTTCTTAAATGCCTCATAACCAGAGATCTTATTATTAGAATAAGGAACTCTATTCAGGACATAGAAAACAGACAATAAACCCCCTCCCCCTCACACACACAAGTGAGATGCAACACCAGAATTCAACATAATAGCAACAATTAATTACGTAAGAGTTATATTCTTTCTTTCTAATTTACCATTCACTTCAGGAGAATATGGTGCAGTGGTTTCATGAACAATATCATTTTATGATTTTCCATAATTGAATCAAGAGAGAACACCAATGTCATCTATTTGTGGTGGTGGTGGATGTTTCCTAGCAATGGGTTGATTAGGGCCCTTGAAGGATTCTTATTTTTAATTTGGTTCACAACATTGTGATTCTAATTCTTTAATGGTTTGTCATATGGCTTCAGAACCACCAAGAATTTATTTATGTTATTTGAAATAATCAATACTTTTTGATCTCGTCTTCAAGATTCTTCTTTAATTCAGAGGTGAGTAGTCATACTCTCGATTGTAAATTATTTTGTTTTATGGCGAAGCAATTTTTTTATCTTTCAAACCAAGGCGCAATTTTTCAATTACGAAAGTAATTTGAAATTATTCATATAAATCGATGATGATCTCATGTAAAATCTTATCAATTTTATCACATTGAGCCTTCGTAGATCTTTCATCATCCATTTGATATTTCACGTAGCAACTAACATCGTACTTCTTTGCTCTTGCCTCTTTAGTATCATTCTTCTTTTTTAAAGCCTACCAAACATATTTTGCAGTATTACAACTACTATAATTATCATACAGATTATATATGAGTCCACTCAGAATACGAATTTTTACACATATAATAGTCTCTTGCTATAAGGAGATTTCTTTCCTCGACTAAATTTTTTTCTCTAATTTTTGCAGCATATTCAAATTCATCAAAATTAACTATTTCATCTTAATCCACAAATTTCTACCGTTGATTTGCTCATTTGATCTAGAAGGAACAACATGAATGTCATATGCCAAAACGTTGGCAACCTTTTTTAAGGTTAAAAAAAATACATTTTTATTGTCAACATTTGAAATAACTTCCCTCAAACTTGAATGGTTTGCCATATACAACGGAAGAAGTACCAATAATTTTTTCGATACCATGGTAGTTCAAAACGTCTTTAAATTGTTATTTTTTATTTTGAAAAAATGCGACTAAATGAATTATCGGATAGAGTCGCAAATTAGGTCGCTCTTTTTAAGATGTTTCGCAACTCTGTCCAAAATTGTGCAAGACAGATTACGAACTACGATGCTTACAAGATAAATCAGTCAAGTTCAACTATATAACTACTACTACTACATTATAAGTAACCAATCTAAAAAACACACCCTCTATTGTACAAAGACCACTCTAAATAACTTTTTCAAACGACGAGAAACTCAAATTATTATCCAAAAAGAATTCGATGATGGTTGTTTGACCACTCTAAATAATTCTTCGAACAAGGAGAAATTCAAATAATTCTCTAAAAAGAATCCAAAAAAATACTAAAAAAATCAACTAAAAAGAAAAGAGAACGAATTTGATGCATTAACAATTTGAGAACGAATAGAAAAGAGGATGAAGAAGGAGAAACTCTAAAGAAATTTTTTTTGTGTATTTTGAAATAAAACATGTGTATTTTTTATATAATAAAGTAACCTAGTCAAGATATGTAGTCTAAGTAATATGAGATTTATAATTTTTCATTTTTTATATAATATTGAAAAGTAACTTTATTGTTTTGGTTAAAAAATGTGAGATATAAAATTTTCTTAATTAACACATAATTTTTTTGATTATGTGAGACTTTACAAATTTTTTCAAAAAAGTGAAGCTTCTCTTTCTTAAGTTATCATCAATGACAAAAGCATTAGGAAGAAATTTAGTAGACCATATTCTTTTTTCTAATGAAGAAATTTAGTAGAACAGGTTCTTTTTTCATTAAAGAGAAAAAGCCCACGTAAAACCGAAAAGGCAATCGAACCCATTGCTAAGCAACATACAAACGGAAGTCACTATGACCGGAAAGTTAAAGACCTCGCTTAATTGAGACTGTTTGAATTGATATAATTAGATTTAATATAATCTGATGGAAAAATTGACCAGTATATGATAGAATAAATAGAATAAAATTTCATTATTTAGATTAATTAAAATCGGATATAACAAAGAAAAGAGTGATATCTATTATTTAGATTAAGTAGAATCAGATTTGAAATTAGAATTTTGCTCAGCGCTATTATAAATTATTCAAACAATTGAACTAGATCTTCACTGGGAAATGGTTTAATGAGGACACCATTCACTGATTTAGTACATGCTTAGCTGTTCAGTATGATAAACAAAAGCTCTATCTAGTAGTCCAAGATTATTCTAATTTAGTAAAGACTCTTTTATTAAATTCACCAAAAATTCTCTGTTTTCCTGAAAAGACCAATCCAATACAATTTGCTTTTGTCACAAACTAATCAGCCTTCTGCTTTTTACGGAATGGAAGCAGTTCACTTCTCACTAGTCACTACAGTCCCTTGAATGCACTTTGTTTCACTGGAATAAAGGCAACCTGCATAAGACAAACACAAATAGGTAAATTATAAGTTCAGCTGCTACCTACATAAGCAACAACCAAACTAAAGCTAAAAGACCAGTTTCTAAAATCAAGCAAGCAATTTCAACTACCCTCTACATCAACGAGGCTGGAGGAGTGTAACTGTGCAAGGCTGTTGAGGAGGCAAGGGAGAGTTCACCATGGGAGAGGCACAAGGGTGGTAGTGGCTAGGGATTTCCCCCCTCTACATACAACCTCGCAGCAATGCTGGGATGATTGAGAGTTGTGGCAGTAGTGAGTTTCACTGTTTGCAAATGTTACTTGTGCTTAAAATTGATTTCAAAAATGAATCTCAACCGTTTATTTTCTTAAGGAAATAGAATGGATGTGGACCCTTCATTTATAAATTACCCGGATACCAACTCATCTAATTAAATCATTAAACTCTAAAAACATCCAAACCCATACTGCAGTTTCATTTTTCTTGGCTTGTTTACAAATGTTACATTGGAAAAAACTTATGAATCTTAAAATGCATGAACAATATGAATGAATCAAGTTTAGTTCATTGCTCCACTTGAAATTAACTAGACCATATTTCTAACATTTCATATGAACTGTAGTGACTGCAAAATAAATCATCACTGAAAATACATACCTAAGCCAATGGCATCAGAATCCTTCACGATTTTCAGCCTTCTGCAAGAATCAATGACATCCTGAACATAGAAAAGATGGATTGCAATTTAGTGAAGGAGATGCATACCAGATGAAAGGAAATATCATCATGTCATTCATTTAGTCTGTTTACTTGGTTCGAACAAAGGCCAGAATTTGCATCAACACTAAATGCCTACATAAACTAGCCCATAAATTAGACCTAAAATCTTGTTCAGCAACAAAATCATGACCATGGTCAAATTGTTTAGTCTGATACTATTGAACAGTCTATAGAATACATGAAATTTCAACACTTTGATCAGAACTTGAATTTCTATAAAAAGAAATGGAAATTAACTCCTTACAGAAAGGAAAAAAAAAAACTTTTAATCCCTTTAAGATGGGAAAAAGAAAAATGACACAAAGATTAAAACAAAAAAAATAACCACTGAAGATTCTCAGAGGGTGCACATGCACCCTCCCTGCAAAGGCCCCATATCCTGACTCAATCATAATACCCCTAATCTTCCTCCGCATATTTTTCTCATGGATCTTCCTCCTCACATTTTTCTCGTACCTCAACTGGATTCTACGCAACCCGTTCTTGCTAATTTGCCAGTCACATCACATGGCCATTCTGTTATGAAGCAGATCATCATCTGCAATATTCACCTGTCTGTCCTAACTCAAATTAACAAATCCATCCCAACATCATTCTTGGAAGGAACCAAACTGGTTCCTGTCAATCTGTTTGTGTGTTATTTCTTTGTACTGAAATTCTGTTTGTACAGACAGGTGAGTTGGGTCTCCCTTCCCAAATGTTTGTGAGTTGGGTCTCCCAATAACCACTCAATAACTTCCTGATCATAATTTTTTTCTCCATCTTTCCCTATTTATTTAAAATGTAACTAACCCCAAATATATAATAAATGCCACTAAATGCTCCTAATTAATATGATAGTTGTCACTTAAAGCTCCTATATGAAAAGTCTAACAACTATACAGTGTCAGTAGCTAATGCATGTACTCCATTGTCTCAACCAAATATAGTTACTATTACTTGAAAAAGTATAATGAGAAAAAATGCAAGAAATACTTAAAATTTCAAACTTACTCCCATACCTTTATATTCATACGGGAGAACATAATCTGAACCATGCAAAAGGTCCCTGGGCTTGCACTCATCAACATTTCTCTTCCTAGAGCTCCATGGGAACCACATTGACCTGAAACAGCACAATTACCAAAGATTTCAGAATATAAATAATGCAACAACCAAGTTAGTTTAATAAAAATCATTGGCAAAAACATTTTTTGTTAAAGTAAATCAAAAAAGAAATGGCTCACCTAGGGCAAAACACCTGAATATCTTCTCAAGGTCAGAAGATAGTTCCTGATATGTTGTAAAAGTTCTAAGGTCTACCTTCCTAAAATGGGGAGGGAGAAAAAACACCTAAATACACTCAAATTTGTCATTTCTCAAATTTTGTACTTTATATGTACACCTGTGTTAATTTTCATTTTTCACGAGAACTTCATTAGTCAACATTGCTAAGCAAATACAACAAAAAGGTATTTATCCAGTAAGACCAAGCAAAAATCATCAAAAGATATAGTAGTTGGCCGGGTTTATCAGTAAATTACCAAACACCTTGTAGCATAATGATAACATTCTCCCTTTGAGTGATGGTTACTGTGATCAAATCACTGAATTAATGTATCAGAATCAGAATGCCATTCTTTTGTTATCTTAACATTGTTCCAATAATAAATGCACAGCCCAAAGTTCAACATAGCACCTGCCATGTATGTAATCAATGCATCAATCGAGCCATCCGGATTTTTGACTTAACTTTCCTGGCTTCATTGACAAAACCAGCGGTACATAGACCATTAATAACTGCTCTTTGAGTAGCCCTTAAGATCTGAAAACCAGATTTCAAACAAGCAACCAAAAGCTTTGAAGCAAAAAGGAACTTTTTTGCCCTGCAAAGGTTGTGCACCAAAATAGTATAAGTGAAAGAATCTTTAACCTCCATACTATCAAAAACCTTCACTGCCTGATCAATATGACCAGCTTTACCCAAACAATCAATCATGCAGTTAAATGCCACCAAATTAAAACCAAAACCCAATGACTTCATGTATTCCAAATGCTTCTCAGCACCCTCAAAATTGCCAATCTTACACAATCCATGGATTATAATCGTGTGCGTGTACTGATCACATTTCAGTCCTTGTTTCTCTATCTCATCCACCAACTTCAACGCCTCCTCGAACTTCCCTTGCCTACAAAAAAGGTTAATCATCGTATTATACGAAGGAAGATCCGGCACCAAACCATTACTCGTCATCTTCCCAGCAATCTCATCCGCTTCCTCAATCCTCCCAGTCTTCACCAACGCAGCAACCACAGTACAATAAGCAAACCCATCAAACGTATAACCTTTCCTCCTCATCTCCGACAATATCTCCAACCCTTGCTCCAACCTCCCGCACCTAAAACAACACTTCATAACCGTGGTATAAGTAATCGCATTCGGCTCATACCCATAATCACAAAACTCACTCAACACCCTCCTCGCATCTGCCAACCTCCTACCCTTACACAACCCATTAATCATCGCGTTATAAGTCAACACATGAGGAACAAATCCACGACGCTGCAAGTTCCTAAACAACATAAGTGCATTATGAACATACCCGTTTTTGCACAACCCGTTAATCATAACATTATAAGTCGCCATAGAAGGATACATTTCAGCACGCTCGACTATATCCCTGAAAATCTTATACCCTTCATCAGGTCTACCAAGCCTAAACAAACAATGCATTAATATATTATAACTCCACACATCCGGGTTAATTCCTGACTGAAGCATTTCGTCGAACAGTTGGAGGGATTTTGATAACAAACATTTTCTAACAGCACCTGATATCAAAGAATTATACGAAACAACATCAGGGTTAATTCCTGCTTCTTTCATTCTGGATAGAATGGTGTAACCTGCATCGATGCTGACGAAACGACAATACGCGTCGATTAAAGTGTTGTATGTAACAGTGTCTGGGAGAACTCCTAGCTTGATGGCGTCTATTAAAACAACTTCGGCTTTTAGTATTTGGTTCGATTTGCACATTGAGGATATGCAGATGTTCATGAATTTTGTTGATAATCGAGTAACCATGATTTATAGTGATTGAGGGAAGGAAGAAGAGTTGAGAAGAGAAGGTGAGTACGACGAGATTGAAAATTGAGTGGACTATTGTGGTTACAGAAAGAGGCATTTAGGCATTTGGGTTTTACTGAAACGAGATGTTGAAGGTTAGCGAAGAGAAGTGTTAGAATGTGAGGGATAGTGGAATTGAATACGGGTCGGACCGGGCGGTCCAACCGTTAGCGGTGTTGTTATCAAACGGGAAACTGGGATGAAACGTGGTTGTTGGGGAAGGTGGGGGCGGAGAAAGAGTGGGAATGTGAGACGAGAGAAGAAGATCGAGAGATACTTTCAGAGGTTTATATACGCCGAAAACCCTCTCTTAATTCATACTGCATTTTCTTTCAAATGAGAAAAAGAAGAAAAAAAATTGGATGGACCAATTATGTCAATGTGTTATGTGTATGTGTTTGCTTAGAATTTGAAATTCATAAGTTTGTTCATGCCACTAACTCAATTACAAATTAAATCATTCATTCGGTCTGTCAACACATATTTTTTTCAAATGTAATCTAACTCTAAAATATTGTTATTTTTCTTGTGTGCTTTTGATCAAGGATTCGAAAGTGATTCATACGAATAAGTTACCCAAAAATAAAAATAAAAAAAAAATTGATTCTAGCGTATTTTTTTAAGAAAATATGTTTAGCATATTATTTGATATTCATAGCAAAATTACTAGTTATTTTCTTTAATAAAAAAAATGTGAAATTTCAAAAAAAAAAATAATAACCATGTTTTAAAAAAAAAATACAAAAACAATCATAATTTAGAAAAATTTACTAAAGTGTCTAGGTTTGGTAGGGCACTCGGGTGCATGAGCCACCTGGGATGACGTCTATTCTTAAAAATATAGTGAATGCGTCATCTGGGATGGCGCCAATGTTGTGCCCTTTTTAGGGTTGCCATCTCATATGCGTCATCTGGGATGGCGCCAATGTTGTGCCCTTTTTAGGGTTGCCATCTCATATGCGTCATCTGGGATGGCGCCAATGTTGTGCCCTTTTTAGGGTTGTCATCTGGGAAGGCGCCAATGTTGTGCCCTTTTTGAGTTGCCCCCTTCATTTCGCACACAGTTTTCTCTCCGATTCTTCGATTTTCTCTCTGATTTTTTCATCATGTCCGGTTTTCTGATTTTTAAGAGGGATGGGCATGTTGCATTCTCAACTGTGAAGCCCCCGATAAAAATGAAATTTTAGAACATTCACGGTATGGACCATCTGAAGAGGTCGTTGATGCGCTGGTTAGAAGGGGAGTACGCGCCCGGCGAAACCAGAATCCAAAGGGTTAAAACGAGGACGTGTATTATCACGGGAAAAACAAAGAGTTGGTTGGCTGAAGTGAAGACTGACCAAGATGTTTGTAACATGATGCATAGGACAGACGACATTGCGTGGGTTGTTGTGATATCGTAAAACTGTCGTTAACCCTAATTATGTTATTTAATGTTTGTGTTGTCGATGTAGTGTTGTTTATGTTTATGTTGATTCTGTGTTGCTTGTGTGGTTGTATGAGTGTTGTAATAAATATGTTTCGCCATTAAATAAAGTAAAGTTCATTGCTTCAAAATATTTTACAAAGTTGTTACACAATAGTTGGTGGAGGGCATACAATTAAACATGCGTTGAGGTTGTTCCACAACTAGGACATTTATTTTTATTGATCCCTAGCTGACGACAAATGTTACACTTTCTTTCCATTTTGTCATGAACATCCATTTCGGTTCGAATACGAGTACTGTTGGGGCGACCCTTTTTCTTTCGTCGCATCATATCATTATGCCAAACTACTTCCCCATCATACTCAAGCCAGTAATCTTCCTTCGCTACCACTGGAAATGTGACATTGTATACCTCGAGCAAGGTGTTAGTCTTGTAAATTGGAGATAGTAGTGACAATGCATCTCGGTGAGCATATGCACATGCTGCTAGGACATGTGAGCAAGGCATACGAAACGCTTGAAACTTTCCACAGTCGCACCAATGATCATTTAGTAGAACCCTATACTGTTGTCTCGGTAATCTTTCATTGTGGTTAATTGTTTCTTTAACACAGAAGGTGCGGTTGAATCGATCAAAAGCAGTAACATGATGACTGTTGTCCTTTGTTGATTGTTCTTTAAAAAATTTCATGCAACTCTCACTGAACAGTTGTCCCAACTCTCTAACAGCACTCCACCTTTTACCTCTTGTTGAGAATAGCGAAGCCATTCTAAAGTAGGTTGCATCCACCAGTGCAGTAATAGGAAGGTTTCGAATGCCCTTAAAAACACCATTCATGGATTCCACAAGATTTGTTATCATGTGGCCCCATCGTACCCCGTTTACATAAGCCCTAGTCCATTTCTCCCTGGCAAGGTTATCAATCCAACTTCCCGTATCCGAATTTGACAATACAATTTCACTCCGATAATGTTGGAATGTAGGTTGGGTTAACGTATATCCTGCATTGATTAGTGTCTTCCGGAGGTACTGTTGCACCCCAAAATTTGCCCATCTTAATTTATTTATAATTGGCGTATAATTCTCAACCATCCGCATACCATCCATTAGATCATCTAACTCATGCATCATTAATCAATAGCTTAGCACAGAGATCAAGGATATCATTGATAGGGTTTCTCCATTCAAGTGCTATTCAAAGCGTTCCATCATTTAGGCTATTTAAACCAAGAGGTTTTTCTTTTGACTAAAGTGAGGATCATCAAGACATTAGGTGTCTAAAGGTTCAATTTGAAGTTAAGGTTTCTTTAAGACGCAAATATAATTTATCCATTAGTTTGGAAGCATTCTCCTATGAAAATCGAAGAATTGTCAAGAGATATTTCAAAAGGGTATTTATCAAGATTTTATGACCTTACTCAAGTGTTATGCATGTTTGTCCATAAGGAAGATATTCCCATTAAAAGTTCATTACAAAGGTCAACATTCTCCAAAGAAACCCAACATACATTACAATTGAAGATTACAAAAATACACATTATTTACAAGTTCAAGAGTTCATCACATCATATTTCACAATTCAAATTCCATTACAAAAAATCCAAAAAAATTTCATGACATACCCAAAGGTCTAAATGTCTATCATTCTTGTTCAAACACACATCTACAAGTATCTATACTCCACAAGATTACACCATTCTAACTCTTTACATTATGTACAAAAAAGGAATATAAACCTAGATAGCTAATGTTTTTTCTTCCAAGCTTCCCCATCTCTTCTAGAATCCTTCAATTCCAATGCCATATCGTGCTATGCCTCATACATGACCACATACACCAAGCTCCTTCTTCAAACCACCAAACCTGTTACAAAGCATTCCAAAAATTCAGAACAACAAATAGATACAATCAGCCCTGCAAAAACATATTCAACACATTCACAAACCCACACATATTCATAAAAAAAACCATTCATATTCCAAATTCATTTTAAACCAATTCCCAACTGCTTTCATTTTCTAACTGCCATAATCCCATTGATTTTGAACTAACAGAATTATTACCTTAATTTCTCCTCTTAATCATAACTTCCTAACTCTCCACTAACATCCCAACATGGCCTAACTAATTTTTTAACATAGCAACTAACTCTTTTGCACTTTCAGCCCTTTTCACTAATTCTAACAGTAAGCCAACAACCTAGCTCTCAAACAACATTTTCCCTTTAACCAAAACTAACAGCCTTATAGCCAATAACTGAAAACAGATTCCCTAACCTATCAAAACTAACAGTTTTTTACCTTAACTAACTTAACTAACCTATAACAGATCCTAACAAACTTCTAACAACCTCTAACAACCTAGTATAGTTACTAACCAATCCTAACAGATTCAAAACAGAAGCATAACTGAATACAACAGAAAAATCAGAAAAGAAACGAACCTGAAGAATCTCTATAAATCAGAGCCTTGATCCATTCTTTCAGCTCTCCACCATTTTCTCCAGAAATCATCATCTTCACCAATCACTTTCCTCTCCACCATTTCCATACCCTTGCCACCATTTCTCTGCCTCACTCATCATCATCATCTTCACCATTCACTTCTCTTCCTTCACTCTTCATACCTCACAATCACCTTCATCTTCTTCAACCATTGTTCATACATGCTTCAAGGTCTCTCTTTTCACCATTTTTTCATACTTCATTCACCTTCATTCAACCTCCACTCCTTCTCCCTTCATCACCACCAATTCTTCAAAAGAAAAAACTCTGTAGAGTAAAAAGAATTCAGAATCAGATCAGGGTTATAACCTGATAACAGAAGAGAAAAAAGAAGCGATAATAGATATGCAACAAACCTTTCCTCGGAACTTCAGTGCTCATCTTCATTACGAAATCACCGAGAAAAGTTCTCAACGCCAATTCTCCATCGCTCATCTTTACAACACTGATGCATTCTTCAATCTCTGAACCTTCTCCATCGTCAACCTTCACCGATTCCTTAACCATCAAATCTTCACCACTTCAAGATTCTGCATAATCCTTATTCAACTCTGAAAATCGCACAATCGTCATCTCTGCAACGACATTCAACAAACGGTTCTGTGAACAACAACACAAAGAAGAAGGAGAAACCGAAGAAGAATCAAGAAGAAGATAGAAGCAAGAGTTTGAGGGTTGTGAATCCCACTTCGATTTGAGGCATGTTTTCGAGCGTTTCGTATGAGAATCGGAGAGGTGAAGGCGTGTGGTGGTGACTGGTTACGGTATCGTTCAAGATCGCGTCGCCGGAGAAGGGAAGAAAACACCGTTTGAAAACGAGAAAGAGAAGGTCTGAGACGAAGGGATTGGGAACGGCGCAGCCAAGGTAACCCTAATTTCACATTCTTCTTTTATTATCCTTTTAGTAATTAAATTTGTTTATTCTAGTAAATTCTGAATACTAATAATGATTGGATAAAACAAACTGTCTTTGGGCCTGTCACGAAATTACTGCTCACACCCTCCATTAAGCCCGTTACACCCTTTTTTGGCAGTCTGAATGAATGACAATAATCTATTGGGCCTCCTGATCCTGGGCCATGCACCATTCTGCTATTCACCATCACTGTTTTCAGTTTCTACCCCCATGTTTCCATTAACAATTTTAGATTTTAATTAGTTTTTTTTTATCATTTCTTTTAGCAATAAAAATACTAATTTTTCTCCTATGTTTTTAGACATTAGTACTAATTTTTGACATAAAAAATATTCATAAAAAATATTAGTTTTTAGGCTATTTGTTTTTTAGTCTTTTTACTTGACTTGTAATTCAATTTCTCTCATAAAAATCAACATAAAAATAATAGTACTTTTAATTCATTTTTGTGCTATATTTTGACTTGTTCTATTTCATGCTCTTGTACTATTTTCATGTATCCTACTTGATGACTTCTAATTGTGATCTTTATTTTCATATTCTTTTATTCCTAACTTTAGGTAGAAACCATGATAACATTAGGTAGAAATTCCCTTCATACTTAGGCTAGTTTCTTTTCCTTTTCAACATTAAAACATCTAATAAATATCAAACTAAAATCCCTTTAAAAAATACAAAGAAAACACTTAATAAAACATTAATAAAAAATTGAAAATCATTAAAAAGGGAATGGAAGCTTGAATCTCCCTTGCTTTAGGGAATCATTCGAGTGCTTGGATCTCCCTTGCTTTAGGGAACCATTCGAGCGTAAGTTCCCAATTTCTAAAAAACACAAACCAAAGAGCAACTCGAGTCTCCCTTGCTTTAGGGTGCCACTTGAACGCTCAAACTCTTTTCTCTATCTCGCCTCCGAGGCATTCTTTAATCGGACACGTTATTTCCGCTCCATTCCCAGCTTAAGACTCCAGAGGTCGAGCAGCGGAGTGCGAATGTAACTTCGTCCACTAAAAAACACAAAAACAAACAAAAACTAAAGAGCCGAACTACGGCGCTCTGATTCCTGAAAAGGATACGTAGGCATTGGGTCGCGGGGCCTAAGCGAGCACAACTATTTAAAAAACCTTATTTTCCCCGTGTTTCTTTTCTTTCATTTGCATGCATTCCCTTAGTAATTAAGCTTTAGATTTATACACCCTTTAGATAGCAACAAACATAGGTGGATACCATCGAGTACGATGGGCGTGAGGGGTGCTAGCACCTTCCCCTTGCGTAACCGACTCTCGTACCCTATCTCTGGTCGAAAGACCTCGTTCTTATTCTTTTATAGGTTTTCTGATATTCCTTTCCCTCTTTGGGATAAATATATTGGTAGCGACTCTGTTCACATTTCGCGAGCGTGCGACAGGTACTTATCCTTAATCTCCCGCATGAAATTCTGGGCAATATGTCGAATACACTATACATGTGTTGACGACGGGTCTTGTCATCCGTTAACTGGATTGTTGTAAGCACTTTCAATGGAAGCATGCCTATTTGAGATTAAACAAAGATCAAACTGAGGAGCAACATGTTGTCGGAGATTCCGTAGAAAGAAACTCCAACCTGCGGCAATCTCACCTTCCACTATTACGAATGCTACTAGAAAAATATTGTTGTTTCCATCTTGTGCAACAACCATCAACATGGTTGCTTTGTATTTACTGTATAACAAAGTTCCACCGATTTGCAGTATTGGTTTACAATATGCAAACCCTCGTATGCAAGGTTGGAATGCCCATAAAAGGCGATGGAATATTCCATTTCCTTGGACACGGGTTCCATCCGGAGCATGCGTCGGCAGTGTCTCTAGAATAGAAACAGTGTCAGGAGCATATGTTTGAAGAGCAGTTAGGTAACGTGGAATATTTTTGTATGACTCCTCCCAATTTCAGTACACAATTTCAATGGCCTTTGTTTTTGCTAACCAAGCCTTTCTGTAAGATGGAGTGTAGTTGTATGATGTAACGATATGTAAGACTATTGTTTTCACCTTCAAAGACATATGTGCTGTTGTGAAATGGACCATATGACCCAAGCACCACTTTTCTTCATATACAAAGCACACAGTCTAAATTCACAATTAGAGTTTTTACAAATGATTATATACCTTTCTAACTTTGTGCGATCTACTTTAAAATGATTATATACCTTTCTAAGTTCGTGCGATCTTCTTCGTCTATAACATCGACCTCTGCTTGCTCGTCGACGGGTGGGTCAAGAGCTTGTGACTGAACAATATGTGATTGTTGTGTATCGACCTGTACGGTAATGTACAGCTGAATGGAGTCGTACCCAGAATATTCGTGATTAGCAAATATATTCTGGAGGTCTTCGTCATTTTGAACCTCAACCTGGTAAAACTTAACCGGGTTGTTGTCACGGAAAAAAGGATATTGGAAGAAAATTTGTGCAATATGACCCATTGTAATCTTCGCCTCTAATCTCTTATGGAAGTATGAAAAATTGGCTTTTCTACTTAATAAAAATCTAATAACTTCAGTGTTTCTCATCAGAAAACTCGTTGTTTCACATATGAATGTTACCACCCCCGATTTATTTGTGGCAGACCCTTTCTACTTAATAGACCCTCACCAACAAAAGTACATAATCCCACAACAACAACAACAATACCCACAACAACAACAATCTCAACAACAACAACAATACACGCAACAACAACAACAATACACACAACAACAACAACAACAATAACAATAGTACCCATAACAAACTCAATACCAGTACAACTCCCAACAGTACAACCCATTCCAAACTCAGTCCCAACCACTTTACCAACAGAAAGACTAATACCAAGAACACAACCCATATCAAACTCAGTCCCAACCACTATTTCAACCACGCAGTCAACCACCTCGCTAAAACCGTAGACGACCCACCTAGTACCAAGAGGCAGGCTCCTCTAAATCATTTAGCCAACACAACGAGGCTATTTCCTCAAGAATCCAACTAAGTCCCGACTTAGGTTCACAATATGAATGTGACAGTCGCGACCCACTAATATCACAAGCCTCTCACCACCGTAACCCATATGGCTATGCAACACCAACCGAAACATTTGCCTTTTATCAAGGCAGTGCAAGTGCCGCCGAGTGCTACCAACCAGAAATCATATATCCACCTCCTCCCCCACCACCATTTCAAAGATATGAGGGAATGGGTAACCGACTTTACGAAAGTCGGCTTCTGGGACGTTACGGTGGCCTTAACGATTTCCTTGACACTGACCTTATTGACGACACAATTCCAGGGCCATCCACACAGACACAAAAAGAACCACAAATGGGAAGGGGTGGGGCTCGCGGCGTTACACGTGCTCTTAGAAGTGGAACCGACAGGCGTTACGGTGATGAGAGACACTAATCGTATTTTAATTTTCCCTTTATCAGTTGTTGTTTTTGTTGTTTTCCAATTGTCATATCCCAAAATTTTACCATCTCATTTCTCTTTTCAAACTCATACCAAAACTCAAGACTCAAAGACACACTCTCCTAGACAAGGGCTCAATGAACTAGGGTTTTGAATTCTCTAAAGGAAATCAATAAATCAAAGGCTCCAATGGATTTCATATGGCCTATAATGTTTCAAACTATCTCTATGGCAAAGTACAAGCTTCAATTCCAAGGATTGCCCAGTCAATTACTCAAAAAGTCAACAGTCGGCTAGTTTGACCTAAAAGTCAACTGTGGTCAAAGTACAGTCAAAATTCCTGATTTTTGGTCAACATCCTTATTTTAAAGTATCATTCATCATTTGATCAAGGATTGATCATGATTTATCAAGAAAAGCTCAGAAATCAACAAAATCCAAAGTTTCTAAATTAGGATTTTTAGACTAAAAGTTAACTGAATTTTGACCAGCCATAACTTTCACGTGGAACATCAGAAATTTTCCATCCAAAGCCCAATTTGAAGGAAATTGAATTCTCTACAAATTTGTCTCTCACATACCAAGTCTAAAAATAATTCATTTGAGAGATATGGATCAAAACATTATAGGTCCTTTTTTAAAGTCAACCAAAAGCAGTTTTTTGTCAAAGCCAATATCATCAAGATAAAATCCTCAAATGGAAAAAAGCTTCCAAAATGGCTTGTAAAGGACATCTTGAGGTTTCCAAAAAATCCTAGAACTCCACCATATCTTAAAAATTGAGGGAGATATGCCTTGTCAAAGTTGGACAATTTTAAGAAGGAAAATGTGAAATAAAAGGCCTCAAAATGAATTTCTTTGCAAATAGGCCCATATTCTTAAGATCCAATCTCCATCCACATGATATGTAGAGGACCAAAATCCGATTGCCACGAATTTTTGATTTTTATTTGAGTTTTTTATGAATTATTAGTCAATTGAAAATGATGAATAATTCATATAAATTATGTAGAATCAAATATTTGATTTGGAGGCATGTAGGAATTAGATTGAATCATCATTTAAGCCTCATAAAACAAGAAATTTCGTGCAAACAAGATTGATTGAAAAATATTGAAATTTAGACTATATTAGAAACATTCATGAACCATATTTTGCAAGATTGCTAATCAAAGATTTGATTGGATTTTCTACAAGTTAGTTAACCTAAATCCTTCTACTATATAAACACAACAAGTACAGACTCCTGATTCACGATTTTCTGGCCATTAGAACCCTAAACTGAGTTTGTAAAAGTCATGGAAATCTCAAGATCAAATTCACAGTTGCAGAGCAATTCAAAGAGATCCAAAGATTCAGAGACCTCCCTGGTGTTCCCCTGAAGCTATCCGGATTATCTCCAAGCCCGTGCACATCCAAAACCATCATCAATACCTCACGGTTTGCACTATTCTAAAATTGTTCAATTACTTGCATTCACGCATCATAAACTGTTTTTGTTTGCATATTTGTGTTCTACATGATGTTTTAATGGATTCTGGATGAATAATTGCGTTTCTGTGCTGTTATGAGTAAACCACCATTCTTAGGTGTTAGTTTCAATTAGGGCTTTTCGATTCAGGACAAATTGAGCCACGAAACAGGTACCATTGCATTCGCATGAATGACACGAATCGATCTGTAGCGTCGCGCCAAATTTCTTTTGTGTTTTGCTCGTATTCGTTGAACGCAGGTGTAATAAATACAAGGTTTTCATAGTGCTCTGTAAAAGAGCGCTGTAAAAGATGTGAAATTATCTTGTTGATGAAGAAGACGCTGACGCGCCACTTTCCCATTGGTGGCCTCGCGCGCGCGTTTTCAAGTTTGAAACAGAAAGATCCGGTGCATTAAGACTCACCTGGGTGTTGTGATCCTTCAACACTTGTCCATCAGATCAAGCTTATCCCAGATCCAACGCACAAAAGGCTGCTGGCACATCATACATCATCAGGAGCGCATCACACATGATCCAGCTAAGGTTTTTTTAAATTTTATTTTTTATTTTTAATTACACAAATACTTTTACTTTCATTTTCTTATTTTCTTATTAATTATTATTATTTATATCTTTTATTTATCTTAATAAATTTTATTATAGTAAACTATAATATTTATTTATCGAAAGTTCGATTTTTTACGATTTTATTAATAATTGTTTTTTATTTTGAACTCAATTCTTTTTTACAAATGCTTTTAATCAATTAAATAATTAGGATTTAATCCCCTAATTATTTAATTGAAATATTAAATCGAACTTTCGACTTTCCTTTTTGGCATTATTTAAATTATTTTTAAATTATTTAATGGTTTTTAACCCTGATTTGTCCCGGTAAACCAGGATTGTAGATCAGTTGATGCACTAACATTTCTCTTCTTTGTGCCTAATTTTCGGGATTAAGCAAAATCCTTCAGCCACGTGCCATACCAGATCAAAAAAGCTAAGTTTCTAAATCATTTTATTTTTTATTATTTTATTTTTCCCTTTGAATTAAAATAGGGTTTGTATCAATAGTCGATGAATCTGTAATACACTCACCCCCCCCCCCCAATTATTTTTCCTTTGTTAATTTTCAGGGTTAACCAACCGATTAAAGCTCAAACCTTGTGGTAACCCTAAACTTATTCTCATTTAATTGCTAACCCCGATATTATTACTTGTGGTTAACCTATTAATTTTCTGGTTTATCTTATAAATTGCTTTTTCCCCCTCCCCATGGTTGATATATTTTTGTAACTGCTTCTGGTTTGTATTGTTTGGCCTTGAAGGCACTTAAACTGTTACGCTTTACATTATAATTGCGTGGTTAGTAATTCTAGGGAGTGCAACTCTGAACAGAATTAGAATAACTAATTTACAAGAAAATATATCTGAATCAATCACGTGATTGTGCACCCGCACACCTTTAAAGGTAACCCCTCTTGTTGCCTGTTGCCTGTTGCCTGTTGTCTTGTTATTTGCTGCCTTGTTTATTACAGAATAGTCAAGTCCCTCGGATTCCGAGGATGCCTTAGCAAATGTTGCCCTCAGTTCATTCTCATCACAAAAGATCATAAGTCCCTTCGATGCTGCCTTCAGTTATATGATCTCGTCCCTCGAGGTTGCCTATGATATGATGTGATAGTCTCTTTCGATTGCTGAGGCGTCCTCTTTGGTTGCCTAAAATGACTGTTCTATCATTCCCTTAGACTACCTGCCCTCTTTATGGCAGGGACAGTCTTATGGCGAACGATAATTTCGACGACCCTTCAACCTCCAATAAAAGGACTTCCTACCCTCTTATGGTATGGATAGCCCTGAAAGGCTAAAAGAACTCCTTAACTTTAATGGTAATTACCTCTTAATTGCTTGCTCTGGTTTAAATCTTTTTCTTACCCTTTATAAAGAACCTTCAAAAAGGCTACGCTTATTTACAAGCTAAAGTCCTTATTTCAAATCTTTTTCTTTATTCACTGCAAACATTTTCAAACATTTCAAAGTGAGTTAAGCAATTAAGAGCCCATGGAAAACCATGGATGCAAAGGGTGCCTTACACCTTCCCTTTGTATAAATTACCCCCCGAACTCAAAATTTCTTTTAAAGGTTTTTTTCTGTTCTTTTAGCCTTTCTATTAAATTGGATAAAATAAAAGTCGGTGGAGACTCTTGCTTACCGCGACATTTTCTATAAAGTCAGTTCACCGTATTACAGAACTGGAGACTCTGTTGGGGATTTCGAATAAAAGAGGGGTTAGCTTAAAAGTTTAGGATCACTTAAATGTTTTCTATTGTTTTCTTTGCGTGCTTTATTTTTCAGGGCTGTTTTGGGAAATAAATGAAGGACGAATCCTATACCCGGATTCAAGTACACTTAAGATAGGAGTGGCATAGTCATGGCGGCCTCTTTCACATATGTAGGAGATGAGTCAATATGAAGCTCACGCTTGAGTTAGGATTCCATAGCTATATGCACACCTTTCTCAAATGAGGGAGGTCTATGTATGTGCCTGTGGGTGCACCGGAGCTCAAGGACCTTTAGTTACCTTTAACCCATCTTGGCCTTTAGGAACGTAGTGGGGGGACTACTCCTGACAAATGTTGAGAGCCTAGTCGCTACCCGATACTACAATTCAGATAGGTTCCCTCTTAAAGTATCATTGCATGGTGCGAATGTATCATGTCCGAGGGTGCTTTAGAAGGGCTGACAATTCTGAGTAAGTGGTAAAACCCTGTTACTAAATTCAATCTTATCCATAGAAGTACCTTTGGGAAAGGCACCTGATCATACTCCATGCAAGCCTTAAGCCAAAAATTGTGTGATTTGTGTGGATTTATTTTTCTATGATGCATCATGCATACATGCATTTATGACATGACTAACCCATTTCAAGGAGGTAAAAGGTTTTTAACCATACTTTGTTTTGTAGGTCGCCTGAATATGGAAATCCTAGTCCGTAAACCTTTCTTTCTCAATTTCAAGAAAGTACCTACTGCATTAAAGATTCTATGCGATGATATTTCTGGTTCCCTCGTCCTCACCGAGTCTCTCAACAAACTGATAAGTTTGGTACGAACCAAAGTGGATGAAGCTCTCCTCAATTCTATGATGCAATTTTATGATCCTCTCCTCCGTTGTTTTACTTATAGAGATTTCCAACTGGTACCAACATTGGAAGAATTTTCTCACATAATGGACATTCCCATACCTGATCAAATTCCTTACACAGGTGAGGAAGGAGGTCCTAAGTTGGAAGACATTGCTGCTGCTTTACACTTACCAAGGGCAGAAATTAATAAGGTCTGGGTTAATAGAAGAGACTATTCTGGGATACCTGTTGATTTCTTATACGAGAAGGCCAAGATTTTTGCTAAAGCTTTAAGCATGGATGCTTTGGAGAGTGTTCTAACTTTGCTGATATATGGATAAGTTTTGTTTCACCGTTGCGACAAAAATGTTGATAGGGCCGCTATTAAGATCTTCCTCAGCAAGAATCATGTTCCAACTCTACTTGGTGATTTATTGCATTCTATCCACGCTCGAGTGTCAAAAAGACAAGGTTGTGTTCTCGAATTCGTTCCTCTTCTACATAAGAGGTTTATTTCTCACTTACCCCGATCAGTGATAAGGAATGAAGAAGGTTTGACTTGGATTCAGAGAATTATGAAGCTTTCTTATGATGACATTGTTTGGCATCAAAAAGAGTTCGAGGGGATTCAGTTATTTGATCGTTGCGGAGAATTCCCTAATGTGCCTCTTCTTGGTACCCGAGGGGGAATCACTTACAACCTTATCCTTGCTCGACATCAGTTTGGTTTTGCTTTGAAAGATAGGCCACGCTCCATATATCTTAGTGCGGAAAATTTCGACTACGATTCTGATACAACCGGAAAAAAGGGTCGTTTCATTAAAGCTTGGTACGAGGTAAAAAAAGTAGGTATAAGAGATTTGGGATTAAGAAACTATATTCCTTCGGACCTCTATTTTAGATGGATCTATGACCGAGTCGTTGAGTTTGGAATACCATATCCGTCTGACACACCTATAGTTCCAAGGATTACTCTTCCAGTCATTCCTGTGGAAGTGGAGCCTTATGTACCCGCTCCTGATGAAGGCCTTGATGCCACTGTTGCTTGCTTGAGGCAAGAAAAAGCTGATCTTGAAAAGCGCTTACGTGAGGTTGAGGCTGAAAAAGCAGTGTTAGTGGCTGATGCTAAAGAGCGAGACAGTATGCTTGATTATTTCTCCCGTAAATGGAAGATCGAAGATTTTATCTCTCCAGATCAAATACATTCATGGGAACAAGAGATTGATAGACTTGTTCAAGAAAGGAACGAAATGATCAAAGCTCATAAGGAAGAGATCAGGAGTTTGAAGAGGAAGCGCCGACTTGAAGATTGATTTCTATTTACTTTTATTTTGTTTATTGTTATTTTCAGTACTTTTGATGTAACTATAAAACTCATAATATACTGATTTTCAATTAAGTTACTAATTTGTTTTTCTTCTATTTTTTTTTAAATGTGTTAAAAATACTTTAACTCCTTGAAAACATTGCACGCATAAACATATCATTCATAATATAGCATCACAGATTTTCGTAAGCAGATATCTCATCTTTCCGCTGTTTATTTCAGTAAGGAAATGGATCTCGAACAATCTGTCAAGAATCTCCAGGCTCAAAATGCCGAGTTCCAAGCTTTGATCCTGAACTTGTCCAAGGAACAAGATGAGCTGAAATCCCTTCTGACTAAGAAGGAGAAAAAGACCAGGAAGCCGGTAAGTATTCTCAACATGGGAAGAAGATTCAAGGGCCCTCTCAAAAAGGTCAAAGAAGCTGAAACTCTCAATGACGATGAAGAAGAAGATGATGATGCTAGCATCAAGACTGATGCAAAGAGTAACGTCGCTTCTGCTAAGCAAGATGATGAAGAAGGAGACTATTACTATGAGGAGGAATATCCTGAAGAGAGGTACAAGCAATTGGAAGAACGTATGAAGGCTATGGAAATCCAGAAGGTACCTGAGCTGGATTTTGAGGAATTAGGGCTCATCTCTGGAGTCGTTATCCCTCCGAAGTTCAAGACCCCGACCTTCGCTAAGTATGACAGAGCCTCTTGTCCCAAGATGCATCTGAAATCCTATGTGAGGAAGATTCATCCTCACACTGTTGACAAAATGCTATGGATCCACTTTTTTCAAGAGAGCTTATCTGGAACCCAACTCGAATGGTACTATCAACTGGATAGCGCGAACATTCATACATGGGAAGACCTGGTTGTTGCTTTCTATAAACAATACCAATACAATACTGATCTCGCACCTACTCGTACTCAATTGTAAAGCATGGCTATGGGTCCGAAAGAGAGTTTCAAGGAGTATGCTCAAAAGTGGAGAGATCTAGCTGGAAGAGTTCAACCTTCTTTGACTGATAGGGAGTTGGTTGACATGTTCATGGGTACGCTGACCGGCCCGTTCTATAGTCACCTACTGGGTAGTTCATCCTCTGGTTTTATGGAGCTCATATTGACTGGAGAGCGTGTTGAGAGTGGTATTCGAAGTGGGAAGATTCAGGTAGGTGCTACCTCCAGTACTACAAAGAAGCCATATCATGGAAAGAATGAATCTAATGCAGTGCACAGTCAGAAGGGTCGTAATAAGAATGATCAGAATCAATCTGTTGGGGCTGTCCTAATCTCTGCACCAACACCTCAACAGACCCCCAGATAAGGGTATCAGCGTAGGTCAGATGCACCTAGAAGGCAATTCACTAAGATCAACATGCCTTTATCTCAAGCTCTGCAACATTTGTTAAAGGCCAACTTGATCACTATAAGAGATCCTCCGAAGAATGTCACTCCTACATCTCCAAACTATGATCATAATGCAAAATGTGTGTACCACTCCAATAGTCCTGGACACCATGCTAATAACTGCTGGGCACTGAAAAATAAGATTCAAGACATGATAGAAGCTGGTGAAATCGAGTTCGACGCTCCAGATACTCCTAATGTCATCACTGCCCCTATGCCAAAACATGACAAAATCGTTAATGCTATCATGGACACAGTCCATGTCTATAATGTGAGAGATCTGTCAACTCCTCTCCCAGATATCAAGAGAAAGTTGCTGCAAGCCGGTTTATTTCTGGGATGCGACCCAGGTTGTTATTATTGTGCATCCCAACCCAATAGTTGTGAGAACCTGAAAAGAGGAATTCAAGGCTGGATGGATCGTTGCACTATCAAGTTTGAAAATATTCCTTCTATAGAGAATTTGTGCGAAGGTTTCTCCCGTGGCTTGAAGATTGAAGACGTATCGGTAATTTCCAAAGTTCCACTGAAGATCCCAACTAAGGCTCCATTCAAGATTTCTGCTGAACCCCGTATGGCTCCTGTGATCATCACTAAGCCTGGTCCAATTCCATATTCTTCAGACAAGGCTATCCCTTGGAACTATGGTGCCGAGTTCTATATTCAGGGAGTTAAACAAGAGCTTGTAGTCGACAAGGTTGTTTAAGATGCTAATCCTGATGTGGGTAACATCGTCGGAACTAGTAAAGTGACAAGAAGTGGAAGAGTGTTTTCTCCAGAAATATCTCCAAACACTGTTGCACCTGCTGGTACTCCTATTCCCAATCAAAATGCTGATACCCGAGGTAAAGGGCCGTTGCATGAACCCGTCCAGACCCCAGTTGAGACTGTTACTGAAAATCCATCTCTTGAAGAAGCCAATGAGTTCTTAAAGATCATCCGCAAGAGTGATTATGACATTGTTGAATAGATGGGGCATACTCCTTCCAAGATCTCCATGCTGTCACTTCTAAGTTGCTCTAAGACTCATGCCAAAGCCATGATGAAGTTTCTAGAGGCTGCCCATGTGCCACAAGAGATTTCTGTCACCCAACTCGAGAATTGTATTGCAAATCTGACTACAGACAATTACCTTGGGTTTTCTGATGCTGATCTGAGTCCCAGTGGAAAGAATCATAACAAGGCGCTGCACATGTATTAGTTGACAATTGTTCATCTCTGAATATGCTACCTAAGATGGTATTGGACAAACTCAACCCTGAGGGAATCGTGCTGAAATCCAGTGATGTGATAGTGAAAGCTTTCGAAGGTTCAATGAGTACGGTATATGGTGAAGTGGAGCTCCCAATCAGGGTAGGTTCCCAGACTTTGAACATTGTGTTCTATGTAATGGACATCCATCCCGATTATTCCTGTCTGCTTGGGCGCCCTTGGATACATGGGGAAAATGTTGTGACTTCGACTCTGCATCAAAAACTGAAATACCCAGCGAAAGGCAAGATTGTTACAGTGTATGGTGAAGAAGAATATGTGGTAAGCTTTATAGATGAGACCAAGTATGTTGAGTTTACTGGAGAAGCCTTCGAATCTCCCCGACAGGCGTTTGAATTGGTCCCTCAAGTGGCTCCTGAGGATAAACCTGCCTACACTGCTCCTGAAGTCACCAGAATTCCTCCTACAATGGCTTCTCTGAAAGATGCTAAGGCTGTGGTAGAAGAAGGTGGTTGTACTATCTGAGGGCAACTCCCTAATATTCCTTAGAAGTCCAACAAATGGGGTTTAGGCTGCACTGCTAAAGATTAGAATGGAGAACAACACTCTCGCCCAGAAGGTTTGAAGTATCATTTCATCAGCAAAGGGGTCAATTCCATAGGAGAAGAAGAAAATGATTGCGACCTGGACAAGTGGATCTTTCCTACACCTAACAAAGGGCTGGACAACTGGAAGACTGAAGACAGTGTTTTTATCTCCTATAGTTAGGAGTAATTTCCATTTCTAGTTTTGTTTTGCTTTTATGTTTCCCAGTTGTATTTTCTGTACTTCAATAAACAATAAACTTTAAAGCCGTGTGTCTTTCCCGGGGCACAACGGTCCATTTGTTAGGGCTTGTCATTTCATAAGCATATTTTCATTCAATAAAAGCATTGGACGCTTCGTATTCAAAATTGTGTGTTCGCTTTTATTTTCTTTACTGTTCCATAGCTATGTGTTCTTACACACACCCACATAATGCACTGCAGATCCGTATCCACTCTTGATCTTATCGACAACGACTCTGCTATTGCTAAATATGACTTTGAAAATCCGATCTACCAAGCTGAGGATGAAGGTGAGGAAGATTGTGAAGTGCCTAGAGAACTTGCCTGATTGTTAGAGCAAGAAGAAAAGACTATACAGCCGCATGAAGAGCCAATCGAGATTGTGAACATAGGTACTAACGAAGAAAAGAAAGAAATCAAGATAGGGGCTGAACTAGAGGATGTTGTCAAACAGATATTAATTCAAATGTTACGAGACAATGTTGAGATATTTGCCTGGTCCTACGAAGATATGCCTGGGCTCGATACTGATATTGTGGTTCACCGTCTACCTATCAAAGAAAATAGTCCTCCGGTTAAACAGAAGTTATGAAGAAGTAGACCTGACATGGCTCAGAAGATCAAGGAAGAGGTTGAGAAACAGTTCAATGCCAGTTTCCTAAAAGTTGTGAGTGATCCACCATGGATCGCCAATATAGTACCGGTACCTAAGAAAGACGGAAAGGTCAGAATTTGTGTAGACTATAGAGATTTGAATCGAGCAAGTCCTAAAGATAATTTTCCCCTACCACATATTGATATTATAGTTGACAGTACTGCGCAATGCAAAGTGTTCTCCTTCATGGATGAATTCTCAGGTTATAATCAGATCAAGATGGCACCCGAAGATATGGAAAAGACAACTTTTACTACTCCTTGGGGCACCTTCTGTTACAAGGTCATGCCATTCGGGTTGAAGAACACAGGGGCAACGTATCAGCGTGCAATGGTAGCTCTGTTCCATGATATGAATCATAAAGAGATAGAGGTTTATGTTGATGATATGATTGCAAAGTCCAACACTGAAGAAGAACATCTGGTCCACCTGCAGAAGTTGTTTGATAGGTTGAAGAAATACAAGTTGAGACTAAATCCAAACAAGTGTACTTTTGGGGTTAGGTCTGGTAAGTTACTAGGGTTCGTTATCAGCAGTAAAGGTATTGAAGTCGACCCTGCAAAAGTAAAAGCCATACAAGAAATGTCGGTTCCACGAAATGAGAAAGAAGTTAGAGGATTCTTGGGACGTTTGAACTACATTGCCAGGTTCATTTCCCATCTGACCGCTACTTGTGAGCCGATCTTCAAGTTACTGAGGAAAGATCAAGCAGTGAAATGGAATGACCAATGCCAAGAAGCTTTTGACAAGATCAAGAAGTATCTTCAAGAACCTCCGATTATGATACCACCTGTTGAAGGAAGGCCTCTAATTATGTATTTAATAGTATTAGAGAACTCAATGGGGTGTGTACTGGGGCAACATGACGAGTCTAGTCGAAAAGAGCATGCAATATACTACCTTAGCAAAAAGTTTACCGACTGTGAAACAAGATACTCACTGCTCGAGAAAACTTGTTGTGTTTTGGCATGGGCTGCTCGCCGACTGAGACAGTATATGTTGAACCATACCATTTTATTGATTTCTAGAATGGATCCTATCAAGTATGTATTTGAGAAGCCCGCTCTCTCCGGTCGAATAGCAAGATGGAAGATGATATTAACAGAGTATGACATCCAGTATACAACACAAAAAGCAATCAAAGGAAGTGTGTTGACAGATTACTTGGCCCAACAAGCTGTGGACGATTATCAGTCTATGAGTTTTGAATTCCCGGATGAGGATGTTATGCTTGTTACTGATTACGAACAACCTGGTCCGGATGAAGGACCTGAACCAGGATCCCGATGGACCATGATTTTTGACGGAGCTTTGAACGCACTTGGTAATGGTATTGGCGTTGTGATTATTTCTCCAGCAGGTGGACACACTCCATTTACAGCAAGACTGTGTTTCAATTGTACCAACAATATGGCTGAGTATGAAGCGTGTATCTTGGGTCTCAGAGCTGCTATTGACTTAAGAATAAAGTTCTTGGAAGTGTATGGGGATTAAGCCCTGGTAATTAGTCAGATCAAAGGAGAATGGGACACGAAGCATCCTAATCTCATGCCTTACAGAGATCTGGTGTTATCTTTGATTCCTCACTTCGAAGAGATTACTTTTGAACACATTCCCTGAGAGGAGAATCAATTAGCAGACGCATTAGCTACTATGTCATCAATTTTCAAGGTCAGATGGGACAACGAAACTCCTATAGTTATTATTGAAAGACATGACGAACCGACATAGTGTTACGAGATAGCAAATGACAAGGTTGAAGAAAAGCCATGGTTTCTTGAAGTAAAAAGATATCTCGAAACTCAGGAATACCCTGAAGGGGCATCTATCAACGACAAGAAGTTCTTGAGAAGATTTGCTTCCAAATTCTTCCTGAGTAATGGTACCCTATACAAGCGCAATCATGATTCAACTCTGCTTCGTTGTGTGAACAAGAAGGAAGCAGAAGAGATTATGGAAGATATGCATGACGGTATCTTTGGAACTCATTCTAGTGGACATACTATGGCTAAAAAGATTCTGAGAGCGGGTTACTACTGGTCCACTATGGAAACTGACTGCCATCAACATTCTAGAACTTGCCACAAATGCCAGATATACGCTGACAAAGTACACGTACCTCTAGTTCCTTTGAATGTTCTAATTGCTCCTTGGCCTTTTGCAATGTGGGGCATTGATATGATCGGGGAAATCAAACCCACTGCTTCCAATGGACATCGTTTCATTGGCCATTGATTACTTCACCAAATGGGTAGAAGCTGCATCATTCGCCTCTATTACCAAGAATGTGGTGGCCCGATTCATTAAGCATAACCTCATCTGTCGGTATGGAATCCCCGAAAGGATTATCACGGACAATGGTACCAACTTGAACAACAAAATGATTACAGAGCTTTGCACGCAGTTCAAGATTAAGCATCACAACTCCTCTCCTTATAGACCGAAGATGAATGGCGCAGTGGAGGCCGCCAACAAGAACATAAAGAAGTTTGTACAGAAGATGATGGTTACTTACAAAGATTGGCATGAGATGCTACCATTTGCTCTTCATGGTTACTGCACCTCAGTACGTACTTCAACTGGGGCAACCCCGTTCTCACTATATTATGGCATGGAAGCTGTGTTACCGATTGAAGTTCAGATTCCATCCTTAAGAATCATGAAGGATGCCGAGTTAGATGAAGATGAATGGATCCAGACTCGACTAGATCAGATAAACCTGATTGATGAGAAGAGGCTTGCGGCTGTTTGTCATGGGCAGTTATATCAGAAGCGTATGATCAAGGCATTCAACAAAAGAGTAAAGCAACAAGCATACCAGACTGGTGACTTGGTTATAAAGCGAATTATTCTACCACAAGGTGATCCTAGGGGCAAGTGGACTCCCACATACGAAGGACCATTCGTAATCAAGAAGATATTCTCCGGAGGAGCAATGATACTCACTACTATGGATGGTGAAGACTTTCCACACCCTGTGAACGCAGATATAGTCAAAAAATACTACGCATAAATAAGACCCGCTAGATCGACGTACCTAGGCAAAAATAAGGGCATCCCGACAAACCAAAAGGGTTCGGGCAAAAATTAGGGATATATATATAAAATAAATGTACACCAGGCAAGTTGAAAACCCGAAAGGGCGACTTGGGCAAAAAAGGGTATCTTGGTAGGCTGAAAACCTGAAAAGGCGGCCTAGGCAAAAGTTAAGGATTAAAGCGTACGACTATGCCTCGTTCAGATCATCCATCATTCAGTATCAAGTTCAAAGGGCACCGACCGATTCAATCGTCTTTCTCCAACAAGTGAGGGATGAGATGCTCGAAGATATAATAGCAATAGCAGAATTGAAACTCGATAGGATTTTTCCACATAGCTATTTTCTTCTGTTTTACTTTTGTATCTTTTCAACAAAAACACACAAATGTTCTCCTATTACTTTGCCAGTTCACGGCTTTTTCTTAATACAAGTCATTTTCCTTTCTATTTTCCTGATTTTTTTCCTTTCTTTCTCGAATACGCAAACGTCCAATGATAATTTTGAATGAACATATGCATATGAACATGATTATCATTTATCTTTTCTTTTGCAAAAATATCTGTATGTTTATAAAAGACAGGAAAGGCAATAAGACAATGTCCAAGTAACCCAGAGTTTCCCCCTCAAAGTCAATAGTCTGGAAGGATCCCCACAGAGTAATCATTAAAAAGCTCCCTTCCTAACAAAGATTCAGTTCCCCAACGAAGTTTTACATCTCCGACACTGCCATTTCAGCGATACTCCTGTTCTCTCCAACAGAATTTATTCATATCTCTAATCCCCAGTCAGGGTACATTCGGATTAATCATTCAAATGGCTATCCCCAAGCAGGAATCATAAATCCCCAGCTTATATCTTCAAAACAAGATCAGGCATCAAAATCACAAGCAATACAGAGATTTATTTTCTCAACACACTCTAAACAGCATCAGTCATACATCATATACATCACATACATATTCATACATTGCATACATTACTTCATAATAGGCATATGGGTTTCTCATTTATTTTGAGAGACTCGTCATATAATACATGCACAATGACATTGCATAAAACTGACATTATCTTACAGGTACATTACAAGGACAATCAAAGATTCGAATCTCAAAGCAGAGCCTAACGTACGGTTCATTCTGGTAAATTATCGAATTCGGCCTAACATATGACCCATCTTTGGCAGCCTAACGTATGGCTCGCACTAATACTACTCGAGATAGTGGATCCCCAGTCTAACGTACGACTCGTCCAAGCCCAGCCTAAAGTATGGCTCATTCTGTTATTTCCCAAATACAAAGGAGTTAGTCTGACGCACGACTCATCCCGGCATACAGCCTGACGCACGGTGTATCCTGACAAATATCAGCATAGCGAACCTGGTCTAACGCACGACCCATCCTTCAGCCTAACGCACGGCTTTCCAGACATTTATCAAATGCAAATTGGATTTGGTCTAACATACAACCTATCTTTTAGCCTAACGCACGGTTTTCCAGACATCTACCGATGCAAACTTGGCCCAGTCTAGCGTACGACTCGTCTTAAAGAGTATAGTCTAACGTACGACTTACTTTGACACTTACAGCGGATTCAGTCTAACGTACGACTCATCCTAAGCATATCCTCCAGATACAGTCTAACGTACGACGTATTCTAACCACCAAGTCTATTAAAGCTGGATGGCATCTTTAAGCCCATCACAATCAAATCCCAAATATCCGGATGGCATCTCTAAGCCCGTCCCCGATGGTACAAATTTTTGGGTATTCTAGTGTTCAATCCTCTTCCACCTTCAGATACTGACTGGCATACAAACCACTCTACATCTTCAGGTTTAAGAAAATTGAACCGGGGCAGCTGTCATACCCTAAAATTTTCCCATCTCATTTCTCTTTCAAGCTCATACCAAAGTTCAAGACTAAAAAACATTCCCTCCTAAACAATGGCTCAAGGAATTAGGGTTTTGATTTCTCTGAATAAAATCAATGAATCAAAGGCTCCAATGCATTTCATATGGCTTATGATGTTTCACACTATCTCCATGACAAAATTCAGGCCTCAAATCCAAGGATTGACCAGTCAATTGCTCAGAAAGTCAACAGTCGACTAGTTTGACCTAAAAGTCAACTATGGTCAAAGTACAATCAAAATTCCTGACTTTTTGTCAATAACCTAATTTTGAAGTATCATTCACCATTTGATCAGGGATTGATCATGGTTCATCAAGAAAAGATCAGAAATCAACAAAACCAAAAGTTTCTAAATTAGGGTTTTCATAGGAGAAAGTCAACTGAACTTTGACCAGCCATAACTCCTACATGGAATATCATAAATTCCCCATTAAAAGCTCATTAGGAAGGAAATGGAATTCCCTACAATTTTGTCTCTCACAAGCCAAGTCCAAAAATGCCTCATTTGAGAGATATAACTCAAAACATTATAGGTCCTTTTGAAAGTCAACCAAACGTCATCTTTTTCAAAAGAGCATACAAGGAGCATGAAAAATTATTTTGACATGGGACCAAAGACATTGGTTAGAGGACTCCTCAAGGTTTCTAAAAAGTTTAATAACTTGAAAAAGTGTTGAGATATGAGGAAATGGCAAGGTGCACAAGTTCACCTACTTTCAAGGGCATGCATGAAGAGAAAAAGCCCAAAACTCCAGATATTTCCAAATGGGCTTGCATTCTTTTTATCCTATCATTATTCTAAGCCCATGCACGCCCCAAAACAAGAGCTTTTTTATTTTTATTGTTTTATTAATTATTTTATGGTTTTTAATCATTTTAAATCATAAATTAATTATATAAAATAGTAAAATTAATAAGAAATCTTATTTGCTTTGATCTTAAGTCAAGAAATCAATCAAATATATTCCCCCAATCAGCCAAATGATGATTGGAATAAATTGAATCAATCAAGGCCAAAAATAGAAAGATTAGAAACAAATTTTCAATCAAATTTTCTAAGATTGCAAAGATTGGATTCTAGGAGATTTGATCAAATTTCTGTCACCCTAATCCTTCCACTATAAGTACAGAACAAAGCCAGATGCAAGATTCACGAAATTCTCTGCAAAAAGAACCCTAGTCCGAGCATCAAAAATCTAAGAAAAATCTCAAGTTCACTTTCCAGGTTGCAGGTTGATTCAAAGCTCTTGAAGGATTCAAACACCTTCCTCAAGTCTCCCTGAAGCTATTTGGATCATCACGCACGTGCATCACCCCCAGAATAACCTCCATTAAGCCACGGTTTATGCAAACTTAAATCTTTTCGATTGCTCGAATTCATGGCATATAAACATGTTTTGATTGCATTATATTATTTATTATGATGTGTGGAACAATTCTGGTTGCGTAATTTGTTAAACGCGTGCATATACCGAGTTCTGCCATTGTTAGAAACTAGGGTTTCCTTTTAGGGTTTTCTGCTACAGGTATTTGTTGGTCAAATTAAGGCCATAACTGAATGTGTGAGGTCCATACGAACTCAATGGCATCCTCGCGGAAAGTTTTTGTTTGCGTTTGCACGTATTCATAAATGCAGGGTTGTAGCTATGGACGCGTCTGTAGTTATAGGTCGTTGCAGGACCTAAAACGACGGCCAGAGGTAGAAGACAACTGCGTGTCAGCCTCCCATTGCCTAGTTCGCGCGCGCGTTTGGTTTTCAAAACAAACAGATCTGGTGCTCTAAGATGCATGCCAGTGTAGTACTCTCTCAGCGCATCAGCCATCAGATGAGTCTCCCATCAGATCCCACGCTCCTGGACGTGCAGGCGCACCATGGACCTCCCCGGGTGCACCACACTGAATCCAAGCTGAGTTTGTTTTTTAATTTTTTTTACTTTTGATTATACAACTTAGTCTTTTTATTTATTTGTTTATATCTTTTTTTAAAAACTTTTTTTAAATATTCCTTTTTAATAAAATTTGTTCTAAAAACTTTTTTTTTATAAAAACATTAAAAAATAAAAATATTTATTTTAATTATTAGTATTTATTTTGATTTTGATTTAAATGATTAAATGTTTAAATTAATTTAATTGTTTAATTAATTATCCATATTTTTATTAATTAAATAAAGTACATATTAGGGTTAGGTAATTTAATCGAAATTTTATTTTTGCTGATTTAATTAATTAGGTTGAAAACCAATAATTAATTAATTCAGTTTTTATTTATTTTATTAACCATGGTTAACTTGTGCCCTAAATCAGGGTTTGTGAGGTTTGTCATTAGACCACTCATACACTAAAAAATTTCCTTTTCTTTGTGCAACTTTTCTGGGTTATCTCAAGATCCTCCGACTACGTGCCATGCCAATCGAAAAGCTAAGTTTTCTAAATCCTTATTTAATTTAATATTATTTTACTTTTTATTTTGTCTTTTGCCTTAAATTAGGGTTTGTCCCAAATAGTCAATGAACTCCTCCTACACTCACCCCTATCTTTTGCCTTTATTGATTTTTAGGGTTAACCAACCGGTTAAAGCTCGAACCTTCGGTAACCCTAAACCTCATTCCTTTTTAATTTCTTTTTTTAAAAATTATTACTTGTGTTAAACCTTTTGCTCTGTTAGGGTTTATTTTGTTGCTTTTTTCCCCTTCCCCATGGCTTATTTTGTAACTGCTCCTGGTTGTATTGTTTGGCCTTGAAGGCACTTAAACTGTCATTATAACTGCGTGGTTAGTAATTTTAGGGAGTGCAACCTCAAACTGAATTTAGAATAACTAATTTATAAGATAATATTATCTGAATTGAATCACGTGATTGTGCACCCACACACCTTTTATGGTAGCCCCTTCTGTTGCCTGTTGCTTGTTGCTTGTTGCCTTGTTACCTTTTCAGTGTAGAATAGTCAAGTCCCTCGGATACAGGGACGCCCAGCAAATGTTGCCCTCAGTTCATTCACATCACAAAAAGATCATAAGTCCCAATGATGCTGCCTTCGGTTCGGTTATATGATCTCGTCCCTCGAAGTTGCCTACGATGATGTGATAGTCCCTTTCGATTATTGCTGAGGTGTCCTCTTGGTTGCTTAATGATGACTATTCTTTTCCTTCCCTTAGACTACCTGCCCTCTCTATGGCAAAGGACAGTCTTATGGCGAATGAACTCTCGACGACCCTTTAAACCTCCAAATAAAAGGACTTCTTGCCCTTCTTATGGTATGGATAGCCCTGAAAGGCTAAAAGAATTTTTATAATGTTAAGGTAATTACCTCCTAATTGCTTGCTCTGGTTTAAATCCTTTTCTACCCTTTTCGCAAAAAACCTTCAAAAAGCTACGCTTATTTACAAGCTAAAGTATTATTTCATTTCTAAACATTTTCAAACATTTCAAAGTGAGATAAGCAATTAAGAGCCCATGGAAAACCATGGATGTAAAGGGTGCCTTACACCTTCCCTTTGTATAACCTACCCCCCGAACTCAAAATTTCTTTTAAAAGGTTTTTTCTGTTCTTTTAGCCTTTCTATTAATTTGGATAAAATAAAAGTCGGTGGCGACTCTTGCTATCCGCAACATTTTCTTTAAAAGTCAGTTCACCGTATTACATGGGGCACCACCCTGGCCCATGTATTAGTTGACAATGGTTCATCTCTGAATGTAATACCCAAGATGGTATTGGACAAACTCAACCCTGAAGGAATCGTGCTAAAATCCAGTGATGTGATAGTGAAAGCCTCCGACGGTTCAATGAGTATGGTATATGGTGAAGTGGAGCTCCCAATCAGAGTAGGTTCTCAGACTTTCAACATTGTGTTCTATGTGATGGACATCCATCCCGCGTATTCCTGTCTGCTTGGGCGCCCTTGGATACATGGGGCAAATGCTGTGACTTCGACTCTGCATCAAAAACTGAAATACCCGGCGAAAGGCAAGATCGTCACTGTGTATGGTGAAGAAGAATACGTGGTAAGCTTTATAGATGAGACCAAGTATGTTGAGTTTACTGGAGAAGCCTTCGAATCTCCCCGATAGGCGTTTGAATTGGTCCCTCAAGTGGCTCCTGAGGCTAAGCCTGCCTACACTATTCCTAAAGTCACCAGAATTCCTCCTACAATGGCTTCTCTGAAAGACGCTAGGGCTGTGGTTGAAAAAAGGTGGTTGTACTATCTGGGGGCAACTCCCTAATATTCCTTACAAATCCAACAAAGGGGGTCTAGGCTGCACGGCTAAAGATCAGAATGGAGAACAACACTCTCGCCCAGAAGGTTTGAAGTATCGTTTCATCAGCAAAGGGGTCAATGCCATAGGAGAAGATGAAGATGATTGCAACCTGGACAAGTGGATCTTTCCTTCACCTGACGAAGGGATGGACAACTGGAAGACTGAAGACATTGTCTCTATCTCCTATAGTCAGGAGTAATTTCCATTTTTAGTTTTGTTTTGCTTTTATGTTTCCCAGTTTTATCTTTTGTACTTCAATAAACAATAAACTTTAAGGCCGTGTGTCTTGCCCGGGGCACAACGGTCTATTTGTTAGGGCTTGTTATTTCATAAGCATATTTTCATTCAATAAAGCATTGGACGTTTCGTATTTAAATTGTGTGTTCGCTTTTATTCTTCTTAACTCTTTTATAACTATACGTTCTTACACACACCCACATAATGCATTGCAGATCCATATCCACCCTAGATCCGATTGATAACGACTCTGCTATTGCTAAATATGACTTTGAAAATCCGATCTACCAAGATGAGGATGAAGGTGACGAAGATTGTAAAGTACCTAGAGAACTTTCCAGATTACTAGAGCAAGAAGAAAAGACTATACAGCCGCACGAAGAGCCAATTGAGGTTGTGAATATAGGTACTGACGAAGAAAAGAAAGAAATCAAGATAGGGGCCGAACTAGAGGATGGTGTCAAACAAAGATTGATCCAGATGCTATGAGACAATGTTGAGATATTTGCTTGGTCTTACGAAGATATGCTTGGGCTCGATACTGATATTGTGGTTCACCGTCTACCTTTCAAAGAAAACAGTCCTCCGGTTAAGCAGAAATTACGAAGGAGCAGGCCTGACATGGCTCAGAAGATCAAAGAAGAGGTTGAGAAACAGCTCAATGCTGGTTTCCTGAAGGTTGTGAGCTATCCGTCATGGATCGCTAATATAGTCCCGGTACCTAAGAAAGACGAAAAGGTCAGAATGTGTGTAGACTACAAATATTTGAATCAAGCAAGTCCCAAAGATGATTTCCCACTACCACATATTGATATCCTAGTTGATAGTACAGCGCAGTGCAAAGTATTCTCCTTCATGGATGGTTTCTCAGGATATAACCAGATTAAGATGGCACCCGGAGATATGGAAAAAATAACTTTCACTACTCCTTGGGGCACCTTCTGTTACAAAGTCATGCCGTTTGGGTTGAAGAACGCAGGGGCAACGTATCTGTGCGTAATGGTAGATCTATTCAATGATATGATTCACAAAGAGATAAAGGTCTATGTTGATGATATGATTGCAAAGTCCAACACTGAAGAAGAACATCTAGTCCACCTACAGAAATTGTTTGATAGGTTGAAGAAATACAAGCTGAGACTGAATCCAAACAAATGTACTTTTGGGGTAAGGTCTGGTAAGCTACTAGGGTTCGTTGTTAGCAGCAAAGGTATTGAAGTCGACCCTGCGAAAGTAAAAGCCATACAAGAAATGTCGGTTCCACGGAATGAGAAAGGAGTTAGAGGATTCTTGGGACATCTGAATTACATTGCCAGGTTTATTTCCCATCTGACCGCTACTTGTGAGCCGATCTTCAAGTTACTGAGGAAAGATCAAGTAGTGAAATGGAATGACCAATTCCAAGAAGCTTTTGACAAGATCAAAAAGTATCTTCAAGAACCTCCAATTATGATACCACCCGTTGAAGGAAGACCTCTAATTATGTACTTAACAGTATTTGTGAACTCAATGGGGTGTGTATTGGGGCAACATGACGAGTCTGGTCAAAAAGAGCATGCAATATACTACCTTAGCGAAAAGTTTACCGACTGTGAAACAAGATACTCACTGCTCGAGAAAACTTGTTGTGCTTTGGCATGGGCTGCTCGCCGACTGAGACAGTATATGTTGAACCATACCACTTTATTGATCTCTATAATGGATCCTATCAAGTACGTGTTCGAGAAACCCGCTCTTTCCGGACGAATAGCAAGATGGCAAATGATACTAACAAAATACGACATTCAGTACACGACACAGAAAGCGATCAAGGGAAGTGTGTTGGCAGACCACTTGGACCAACAAGCTGTAGACGATTATCAATCTATGAGTTTTGAATTCCCAGATGAGGACGTTATGCTTGTTACTGATTACGAACAACCTGGTCCGGATGAAGGACCTGAACCAGGATCCCGATGGACCATGGTTTTTGACGGAGCTTCGAATGCACTTGGTAATGGTATCGGCGCTATGGTTATCTCTCCAGCAGGTGGACACACCCCGTTTACAGCAAGACTATGTTTCGATTGTACCAACAATATGGCTGAGTATGAAGCGTGTATCTTAGGTCTCAGAGATGCTATTGACTTAAGAATCAAGTTCTTAGAAGTATATGGGGATTAAGCCCTAGTAATTAGTCAGATCAAAGGAGAATGGGACACGAAGCATCCTAATCTCATGCCTTACAAGGATTTGGTGTTATCTTTGATTCCTCACTTTGAAGAAATTACGTTTGAACACATTCCCCGAGAGGAGAATCAATTGACAGACGCAATAGCCACTATGTCATCAATGTTCAAGGTCAGATGGGACAATGAGGCTCCTATAGTTATTATTGAAAGACATGACGAATCTGAATACTTTTACGAGATAGTTACTGACGAGGTTGAAGAAAAGCCATGGTTTCATGAAGTAAAAAGATATCTCGAAGCTCAGGAATACCCTGAAGGGGCATCTATCAATGACAAGAAGTTTTTGAGAAGATTTACTTCCAAATTCTTCCTGAGTAATGGTACCCTATACAAGCGCAATCATGATTCAACTCTGCTTCGTTGTATGAACAAGAAGGAAGCAGAAGAGATTATGGAAGACATGCATGACAATATCTTTGGAACTCACTCTAGTGGACATACTATGGCTAAAAAGATCTTGAGAGCGGGTTACTACTGGTCCACTATGGAAACTGACTGCCATCAGCATTCCAGAACTTGTCACAAGTGCCAGATCTATGCTGACAAAGTACACGTACCTCCAGTTCCACTGAATGTTCTGACTGCTCCTTGGCCTTTCGCAATGTGGGGCATCGATATTATCGGAGAAATCAAACCTACTGCTTCCAATGGACATCGATTCATCCTTGTGGCCATTGATTACTTCACCAAATAGGTAGAAGCTGCTTCATTTGCTTCCGTTACCAAGAATGTGGTGGCCCGATTCATTAAGCATAACCTCATCTATCGGTATGGCATCCCCGAAAGGATTATCACAAACAATGGTACCAACCTGAACAACAAGATGATTGCTGAACTTTGCATGCAGTTCAATATCAAACACCACAACTCTTCTCCATATAGACCAAAGATGAATGGCGTAGTGGAGGCCGCCAACAAGAACATAAAGAAAATCGTACAAAAGATGATAGTGACTTACAAGGATTGGCACGAGATGTTACCATTTGCTCTCTATGGTTACCGCACTTCAGCACGTACTTCAACTGGGGCAACCCCGTTCTCACTAGTCTATGGCATGGAAGCGGTATTACCAATTGAAGTTCAGATTCCGTCTTTAAGAATCACGATGGATGCAAAGTTAGAGGAAGATGAATGGATCCAGACTCGACTAGACCAGATAAACCTGATTGATGAAAAGAGGCTCGCGGCTGTTTGTCATGGGCAGTTATATCAGAAGCGTATGATCAAGGCATTCAACAAAAGAGTCAAGCAACAAGCGTACTAGACTGGTGACTTAGTAATAAAGCGAATCATTCTACCGCAAGGTGACCCTAGGGGCAAGTGGACTCCCACATATGAGGGACCGTTCGTAATCAAGAAGATATTCTCTGGAGGAGCTATGATACTCACTACTATGGACGGAGAAGACTTTCCACACCCTGTGAATGTAGACATAGTCAAAAAATACTACGCATAAACAAGACCCGCTAGGCCGACGTACCTAGGAAAAAGTAAGGGCATCCCGGCGAACCAAAAGGGTTCGGGAAAAATTTAGGGATATATATATAAAAAATGTACACCCGACAAGTTGAAAACCCGAACGGGCAACTTGGGCAAAAAGGGTATCCTGGTAGGCTGAAAACCTGAAAAGGCGGCCTAGGCAAAAGTTATGGATTAAAGCATACGACTATGTCTCGTTCAGATCACTCAGTTTTATTGGCAACATCAAGTTTAAAGGGCACAAACCAGTTCAATCATCTTTCTCCAAAAAGCAAGGGATGAGATGCTCGAAGATATAATGGCAATAGCAGAGTTGAAACTCAATAGGATTATTCCCACATAGCTATTTTTCTTTTGTTTCATTTTGTATCTTTTCAAAAAAACACACAAATGTTCTCCTATTATTTTGCCTATTCATGGCTCTTTCTTAATACAAGTCATTTTTATTTTCTACTCTCTCGAGTATTTCTTTCTTTCGAATACGCAAACGTCCAATGATAATATCGAATGAACATATGCATATGAACATGATTGACATTTATCTTTTCCTTCGCAAAATATCTGTATGTTTATAAAATACAGGAAAGGCAATTAGACAATTGTTAGCTGAAGATTTCGTTTGGGAAGAATATCTTTCGAAGGTTGAAATTCGAAGGAAGGTGGTTACTGATGACCATCTTTGAGATAAAAAATGGCTACTGAGGGCCATGTTCGAAAGTGATGGTTTAAGTTGGAATGGAGACGGTGAGCACTGAAGCTAAATTCTAAAGGAATTGTCTTTGGAGACTTAGACGTTTTTTACGAAGATATGCAAAGTACTGAAGCTTAGCGTATTTTCGTGGTATTATTGATTCTGATTACTTTGCCATGCGTCGAAAGAGGATTCAGGCGGGATAATTTGAATTTCGAAGCAGTTTATGTAACCGCACGAAGACAGATGGCATCCCTGGATTTTCTGCGGGTAACGTGGCATTAGATTAGTGTAGGACCGTTAGGGTCGAAACTAGTATAAATAAGGGTCTTAATGTTAGGATTACGTGTGTTCATTTTGTACAAATCACTCACATATTGCTCAAGTATCAAGTGTTAAGAGAACGAGTTTCGCTGAGAAATGTACGTATGACACCAACATCATTTTAAATACCTTTGTATCTTTCGTTATTCAAGTATCTTTTGATATTATTGCATTTCGTTCACTTCCTGTCATTTACATTCCTGCACTCTTTATTTTCATTCTATTCAATTTCGAAGCATTTAAGTCTTTACACTTTAAGATTCTTGCACTTTACAGTTTTGTCTTATATTTTATCTTTATTTCATATTTCGTTGATGTTGTATTTACGTGTATAACAAAGTGATTGTTAATCTTTATTTCTTTGGTTAAGCATTTCTTATTTCGAGACAAGCCAACCATAGACATGATTCGAACTATCATGAATAACAACCTTTTTGACTATGTCCTAGGATCAATCTAGTCGATCCTGCGAGTAACCAAATCATATTTATTATAGTTTGGAAGACTAGCGGTTGTTTACCGGAAATCACCGTAAACAAATTGGCACGCCCAGTGGGACAGTGTCAAACAGATTGTTATTAATTGATTGCTTTGTTTTGTCTAGAAAATATCAAGACCTTGTATGAACCTTAGGAACGGTAAATTAACCAACAGTGCACAACCGATTCCTAAACGAAGGTACAACAAGAAAATGGTCAATGTGGCCAGTGCAGGGGGAGATCAAGATCCCCCACAAGGGTCAGGAACAGTAGCGACAAGTTCTTCACATGTTTCGACTTCTGCTCCAGAAAGCCAGGCTATACCGGTTTCGACGGAATCTGATCCTATAGGTAATTCCCAGGCGATACCTGAAAATACTGCAGGGACGACAGGAACGCTCCCAGTTTCGAGTTCGACTGCTATCCCTTCATTAACAAGTACAAGCGAGATACCGCATTTCGCAACTAATACCACAAATCAGATGTTTACCCCAAGACCACCACCTGCCTCAAAGATGTGGAGATCCCATTTCCAATACGGAATGCCACCTTCATACTTGACAGGATTAGGAGGAGCGGGGCCTACATACACTACAACTAACCCAACAGCGTTTTCGCCTAATGTTGGTTCGATAGGTCGAAGCGGGCAGAATACGGCTTTCTCTGCCCAAGTACCCCCTTTTACCACAAATAGTCAAGAAGCATTTCGACAAGAAATGGATGCAAGTAACCATGATATGTTAGTAAATCTTGCTAAAGAATTGGGATCCATTTTGAATCCGTTAGCAACAAACATTTCTAGGACTAACCACGATAATGCGGAAACCTTCCAAAAAATATCATCTCAAATGAATCGAATGGCAGATTTTCTAGGAGTTCCACAAAATAGACGAAGGAACAACCAATCAACTTATCAGGAGGGGAAACCCATTCTAGAACAAGTTAGACCCCCTGTACCACCACCTAGGCCAACATCAGTCGAACAAAATCGAGTCGAACAAAACCAAGTGATAGACTTAGAAGCTCGAAGTCAAACGACTAACGTTGGCCAACAAGCAGTTACCCAGCCACAACCTAATTTAGTGGTGGTAAGAAGAAACGAACATCCTGATGAAGTGGTGCATAGGGTCAGGAGAGACAATCTGGCGACAGAAAACAATCTCACTGCCATGATAGAGAGAATAATGGCTAACAATGGTCTTAATACTGGGCTTCGATGCCTAAACTATACATCCCCAATAGCAGAATATATTAAGCAAACGGAATTGCCAAGGGGTACCAAAGTACCAAAATTTACTAAGTTTTCAGGGGACGCCAATGAATCTACCGTGGAGCACATAGCCAGATATCTGACGGAAGCAGGGGATCTAGCAGGGAACGAAGACTTGAGGATTAAATACTTCCCTAGTTCGCTAACAAAAAATGCTTTTGTGTGGTTCACTACGTTGCCCCCAAATTCCATAGATGCATGGGCACACTTGGAGAGATTATTCCATGAACAATTTTACATGGGTCAAACCAAGATAAGCTTGAAAGAATTGGCCAGCATCAAGAGGAAGTTCACGGAGTCTATAGATGATTACTTAAACAGGTTCCGTTTGTTGAAATCAAGATGCTTCACGACTGTCCCAGAACATGAATTAGTTGAAATGGCTGCAGGTGGCCTAGATTATTCAATTCGAAAGAAACTGGATACTCAATACCTGAGAGATATGACCCAGTTGGCAGACAGGGTTCGACAGGTCGAACGGTTAAAAGCAGAAAAGGCCAGAGCAAGTAAGAGCTATAAGAAGGAGAGAGTAGCATACGTCGAAGCAGACGACGGTGATGGCGAACCTTTCGAAGATTCATACGACATGGAAGAGGTCGAAATAAATCTTGCTGAGTTAAAAGAAGCGCCACCTTATTCTTACAAATTGCTTACCCCTTCTAATGGAAAGAATCCAGTAGAGAATGACAAAAGCGATAGATTTCCTAAGAAAACTTATACATTTGACGTCACTAAATGTGACAAAATATTTGACTTATTAGTAAAAGATGGCCAAATGGTAGTACCTCCCAACTCAAAAATTCCTCCGTTGGAACAACGGAAGAAGCGAGGTTTTTGCAAATATCACGGTTTTTTAGGCCATAAAACTTCACAATGTTTTCTTTTCAGGGATCTAATTCAGAATGCTATCAAGGATGGACGTCTGAAATTCGCTGACAAAAACAAGAACCCTATGAAGGTTGACACAGACCCTCTGAATGTGGCTGACACTAACTTGTGTGAACCACTTGACGTCAACATGGTGGAAGTATCTGAAGTTGATGCTGCTGAATCGGAGATAATTGCAGGTGGAAAGCAGGCTACCGAAGGCCTAAATGCCAATTCAATCTTCAATACTGATGTTGAAGGATCCTTTGATGCTGAAATGACTGAAGATCTGAAAGGAAAAACAAGGGAGGCCACTGAAGACCTCACAGTAAAGCTTCAGCAGATACGAATTTCTGAGGTTCCTCCGGCAGGTGTTAACATGGTCAATGTTAGACGCCCTTTATCTGAAATAGAAGAACTAGAAAAATGGCTGATAAGGGAGAAAGGAAACATTGAAATCCCGCCAAGGGGAAACAGTCTGAAGGATTATCTCTGGGATTGTCATGTGAAAAATGGTGGAAAAAGGCTGATGTGCCCAAGATGTTCAGTTATGACAAATCGAAGGGTTCAAGCCAATTTCGAGAGGGCCCTGCGAGAAAGAATGGAGCAACCTTGGAGAGGAGGAAACTTGCTGCTGAAAGTATACCCAAGGTCTGAAGAAAGCTTGGTTGGTTTCTTGGTCAGGTGTCACAACGACAACTCTGAAGTTGCACTGTGCCCTAGATGTGGTGTAGTCTATGACGAACTACTAGCAGGATCATTCGAAAGGGTGTATCTTTATATGGGTCGGGAGACTCAGGGACTTTGTCCTAACTTGTATGGGTTCGACAACCGGACCCCATCAAGGAGGCCTGACAGCCCACACCCTTGAGCTCGAAGGGTCACATTCAAAGTTCCTACAAACATACCCAGGGATAGATGGATGCAAGCTGGTACCAGAACCAACAAATGGCGAAGTTGGGACCAAGGAGGAAGAACTGCAATGGCATATAGGAAGAAATTCCAGACTTCCAATCGAGAGATGTACAGGTTGGAAAACTACAAAGGCAAAAATCCTATGTCCAGATCCCAATGGAGAAGGCACCAGAGGATGAAGAAAGCCCAAAGGGAATACAAACCAAGGGAGACTGGAGAATCAAGTAGGAATCAGATCCCAATGCAGGGGGCAAGGACAAGTAAACCTCCAGTGGAGCGTAAGTTGTTCGACTCTGAAAATGAGAAAGAAGAAGAAAAAATGCATTCTAGCCCTTGGAAGGAAGACGATAGGCTGACGAATAACTTCGACTCAGACGGAGTTTCGTCTATAAACCTCAATTGCAATGTTGTGTCAGTACTCCCTCATGAGTTTAACCAAGAAACTGAAGTTGAAGATTGTGAGGAAGCTGATGAGGAAGAGATGGCAAGACACAGACCCGTGTGTTATTATATGCTGAACAATGGGGCAGTCGAAGAGCAGAACGCTTTCTTCGAAAGGCCTGATGAAGGTATAAGGAATCATTTGAAACCACTCTACATAAGATCCAAGATTGAAAATGTTGGCATTAACAAAGTGTTAGTAGATGGGGGAGCAGCAGTAAACCTAATGCCCCAATATATGCTGAAGAGAATTGGTATGTTCGATACTGATATAAGACCACATAATATGGTTCTGTCCAACTATGAAGGCAAGATAGGGAAAACTTTAGGAGTAATTCAAGTGAATTTAACTGTGGGTTCCGTCACTAGGCCAACGATGTTCATGGTGATACCAGCAAAAGCTAATTACAATCTTTTGCTTGGAAGAGAGTGGATCCATGGAGTGGCGGCTGTGCCTTCAACGATGCATCAAAGACTAAACATTTGGAGAGAAGATGGCATAGTAGAGAACATCTAAGGAGATCAAAGTTACTACATGGCTGAAGTCAATCAGGTCAATAAAACTAGTTTCGACAGGAATCTAGCGAACATAGGACCTTATCATGCTGCTGAAGACATATATACTCCAAACAGAAATGCTTTGTACTATTTGTCTTTACATCCTAATGGATTCCAATGGAATAGAGAGATAATGGATGGTTAAGAAGATATCCCACCAACGGAGCATTCACCAACAATACGGCCAACAGGCTGGGACGACGACGTTGATCATGTCTGAAGCATCCTTTTTCGAAAAGATTTCGGCTTATATAGCCGAGAATAAAAGAAACACGACTCTCGAAGCCGAGTTATCACACATGACAATCAGTACGGTTCAAAGAGAAGCAGAAACGAGGGATTCTGGAATACATCCTACCCCTAATCCCCCGAAGATCCAGTTCAACCCAAAGAGATCTCAGGAGAAGAGATAAGTCAAAGATTGGATGCAATCTACGACGAAGAGCCTTTGGGATTCGAGAAAGACCCAATGGGGGCAAATATTAAAATGTTAGCCCAAGATCCACTCGAAGAAGTAAATCTCGGAGATGGAGATCAGAAGAGGGTAACATACATCAGTACGAAACTGGCGCCAACGCTGAAAGCAAAAGTCATCACGTTGTTGAAGGAGAACAAATATTGCTTTGCATGGGACTATGACTGTCGCACCCCAATTTTTGACCCACATATTTCATTCATTTTTTTGTCATGTCGCGCTCACATTTTACGTGCATTCATCGTTCAATCGTAGCATTTTCACATATCTTGGATAATTTGACTTTTCATTAAAGTCAACAATAAATAGCCTTCATTTTGCATTTTTTCATGTTTTGTTTCATAATTTAGTTTAATTTTAGTTTATTTTATTTTTCATTAGAATTAGTATTAATTTTATCCCTTTAATTGAAATTTATTTTAATTTTAGTGAGTAAAAAAATATATCAAACAAAAAATAGAAGTTCAAATTCTTTTTGTATATAGTTTAGGCCAAATCCACAAAAGCCCCATTTCATTTTTTATTTTATTAACTTTAGTATAAGTCAAACAAAAAATAGTAAAAAAAATTTTGTCTTCACTTCTTGCTCTATCCCACGCTCTCTGCATCCTACTCTGCTATGTCCAAAACTCTGCACAAATCCCTGCTATCTCAAAACAAGCAAATATGTCCAAAAACACTCTGCAACCTGCTGTTCGAAACATGCCAAGAATTGCACTAAAATGGACAAGCACAAAAGCTAGCAAGAAGGTCCACGAAAATGATTCCAAATTCATTTCAAAAACTCTTCAGATTTCACTTTACAAACCCTAATGCTTGGGTATATAATGAGACATTCAGCACAGCAAAAAGGGGGCAGCCACACACTCAATCTCTGCCAAACTCACAAATTCTTCATATTCCTTTACCCGACACAACATTCAACTTCTAAACCTTACCACACAAACCTTCAACACACATAACTTCCTCCTCAAACACGAGTCAACACAAGCACTCACTCAGCATTCTTCACAATCAACCACACTTCACTCAACCACTCAAATCCGGACTGAAACCGTTAACCTCCAACCCCACAAAATCTAACCTCAACCATTCATCTTTACCATCACTCACAAACAATAACCTCACACTCAAACTTCATAGCCTCACCTTCATACGACCTCAGATTCAAGACACATCAACTGCAACACCCTAACATTCACTCAAACACGCACAACTAGCACATACAGAAGCAGGGGCACGTGCAAGTCGGAGAAGGGTGGATCGAAAGAAGGTAAAGACGAAACTGAGATATAGCGTACCTGATGTTTTCAATGTATTCTTTCAAATTCTGCTCTTGATTTTTCATTGTAATATGTAATCTGAGATTCTGAATCATAGTGAAATCACTGGGGGTTTAGGAATTGACTGGGATTAAGAGAAGTGTCGCTTGATCATTTCTGATTTATGTTATCTTGTTGGTTGTTCGCGCGAGATTGAGAGATCGATAGGCTAGGGTGTTGTTGTTTTTGTGTTTTCGAAGCCGAAATCGATGAGAGCAGAGAGAGTGCGAGATTGATCGAGAGAGAAGCTCCGTTTCTTTTCGATTTGTTCCGAGAGTGAGAGACGAACATCAAGAGGAGGGATGAGAATTTTCTCTTTCACGTCTGGAAACCATGGACGATACAGAAAGAGGCGCTGCAGCCTCTGTAGTTTAGGTTTTTTTAAAACCCAACTACACTCAGAATGGGAGACGGATCCGGGTCACACTGACCCGACCCGGTCCATTTTTTTTAGTTTATTCTTCTTCTTTTTTTGTCATGTTAATATTATTGGGCCTAAACCCTATTTGACTCTTTTAACACCCCCATGGGCCCATTTGTTCTTTTCTTTATTTTTTTTTTATATACTAATATCTCCTCTTTTATTTTTTCTTTTTTATTTTAAGTTAATATCTCTTTTCTTTTTTATATAGACAAAATGATAAGTTTTTTTTAAAAAGTTAGATTTCTTTTTTCTTTAAAATCATTAAAAATGTTTATTATTTATATTATTTACTAGTTCATTAAAAAAACCAAAAAAATATCTTCACTTTGTATGTATACGATTTACCAAAATACTTCAAAATGATACAAAAATAGCCTTTTTTTAATTAATTGAATCGAGTCTTGAGTTTTAATTGGATAAGAAGGGTTTGTACGTACCTATACAAATTGTTCTTAAACATTTAGGCGATGGCCGTTAAGCCTTTGTTTGAATGTTTAGACTCCATTAAAGACTCTTTCAAACTCGATTTAATTCACCCTTTTTTACAAAAAACGCTTTTCTTTTAACATTCAAATCATTTTATCTATAATGGAAAGAAGAGTTTGTACGTACTTGTACAATTTGTTCTTTAAACATTTAGGCGATGGCCGTTAAGCCATTGTTCGAATGTTTAAACTCCATTAAAGACTTTATAAAAATCAATTTAACAAACACTCTTTCAAGTATCTTAAGCGATGGCCGTTAAGCTTTTGTTTAAATACTTGGATCCAATTAAATGTCTTTCAACTCATCAAATCATCTTCATCACCTACGAGGAGGTTGTACGTACTTGTACAATTTTCTCTTTCAAACATTTGGGCGATGGCCGTTAAGCTTTTGTTTAAATGTTTGATTTCTCTTAACAAACAAACTTTCAATTCATTCACACCCTTTTACATTCTAAAACACTTTTTTTCATAAAACGAGACACTTATTCAATTTCAATACGAACATGCTTCCACATGTGAAGATCTAACATCTTCCACTCGAATGCGATGATGGCCAAAATCATGTCTTATCTTGATTTAGTTATCCATTCTTGTAGTGATATCATATCCATGTGCGCGTAGTATTTCCATTTGAAAGCGATCGAGTACCTCTCGCTAAAATCAATCAACAAAACATTTCGTAGTTTTAGCCCGAACTACGATTGCTCTGACTTTCCCATTGCACTAGGGAATACGTAGGCACAAGATACAAACGTCTTGGCGAGCACAATAATAAATAATCTTTTTTTTGTTTCTTCATTCTTTCCAACCTAATAAATAACGCAAGTAGATAATAAGCTAACAATCAATCACAAGATTAACTAAATGGGTCCCATCGAGTACGATGGAGGTGAGGGGTGCTAATACCTTCCCTTTGCTTAACCGACTCCCGAACCTAAATTTGGTTGCGATGACCATCTTATCCGTTTCTTTTTTATCTGTGGGTTTTATCGATATTTTCCCGTTCCTCTTTGGAACAAATAAAGTTCGGTGGCGACTCTGTTGTACTTCGAATGCGCGAAAACGCGTTGAGTCACATTTTTACCGCTACAGAAAGTGGCGACTCTGCTGGGGATAACCTAAGAGAGTCAACCCTAGTTTAGTTTTTCTTGTATTATTGTTAGCTTTATTTATTTGTTTATTTATTGCCTTTATTATTTGATTTCTTATTTTATGGTTGGAGTATCTTGTTTTTTTGGCACTTTGTGGACAAAGCTCTACACCCGAGCTCAAGAAACACGTAAGATAAGATGGTGGTTTAGTATTAAACTTGCTTGACGTAGTGTCAAGTGGGAGATACTAATACCCCGCCTAGAGTAGGTCCTTTGAGAAGATGTCTTTGGTTAAGTAAGTTATTTACTTGAGCGATGATGTTTTCAATTTGGATCGTTAACTCTAGGGACCTTTAGAAAAACCCTTAAACCATGACCTTTTAGGAAATGGTGGTTTCGCGCCCAACTTGCGTAACGTAACTATTACCGTGGGTAAGTGCGAAAACCACACTCAGAATAGGCTTCATTTGAAAACACAGTTGGGTGGTAAGTTATTTACTAGATGACTGAGTTTTCAAAAGGAGTTTGTAACTCTGAGAACCGTGTCTAGAACCTTGTCATAAAAACCTTAGAACTATCCCATTGTGTGCCACTTTATGCCGAGAAATCATAATATTTCTATTCCATATGATTTGAAATCCATTACATGTAAACCATACATTACATAACATGGCATACATCTTTGCATAAAAATAACAAAAAATTTCATGCATCCATATTCATACATTCAAGTTGCCATTTCATATCGTCTGTCTTCATCTTCACAGTTGTTTATCCACTGCCAAGCTGGTTTCTCAACACTTGGGACTGGAATTATGTTTCAGTAAACTATGGAAGAGCTTAAACAAGAAGAAGATCAATCAACTGGGTCAAGAATGACAAGTTACTAGTGTTTTAGACATGATCGATCTTCCTCGTCACTGATTAGTCACTAGGCCTTGTTTCCTTCTGTTTGCAATTTCCTTATTTTGTATTGTGTACTGCATTGAATTTGTTTGTTCTTGAATGTTAGCTTTAATGAAATGAGCATTACATATTTAAATCAATCATTTACATCCACTGTGCTTATCTTTACGCTTTATCTTTAAAAAAAAACAAAAATATATCTCTTGTTCTTTTTCTTTATGCAAAGATTGGAGGGAGGATGATGAAAACAAAATACCCAAAATTGTTGAATTATATGCTTTCAAATAAAACTTTGCTGATGATGTAAAGGCATTGTTTTAATCCCCAAATACTGGAGAGATAAGGAAGTTAATCCCTAGTCAACCCCTTTGAGCCTTCGAAGTTGGAGTTTCTTTTTAAAACAAAAAACCCCCGCAATTTTAACCTGGGTAGGGTAGTTCTCAGTTAATTTGGTTGTGCATTCAATTTCACGAGAATTATTAAGTACACCTTTCAATAAGGGTTTTGATCAAAAGTGACCAAGATGGTTATCATTAATCGTTATCAAGGCAGTCACTCTTTTTCCAATATCAAAAAAAAATTCAAAGAAAAAACCCGCTAAGTCAAAACCTGCGAAGGAGACTTAGGCAAAACTGGGGCATCCCACTAGCTGTAATCTCAAAAACAGTTTAGGCAAAAGTTAGGGATATATATAAAAAAAAGAAAAGAGAAGTCAATAAATTCCTTGAACAACAATAAAATGTTGTGACTATCAAAAGGAAGAAGTGACTGCCACCTCAAAGAACTCCCTTGGCTTGTGAACCATCGTCACATGAATGGGTGCAAGTCCAAAAGCCTTTTGGAACCTGAATGCATAATTTGAGTTAACTAAGCGTAAGACTGGAGATCATTGCGAAGAATGGGGTGGGTACAAATATACTTTGAGCCTATTTCCTTTGTTTCTAAAACCGTGAACCAAGCCACGTTACAACCTTCAAAAGACCTAATTGAAGCGAGGTTTATTTTGAAAGCATATTACAACAAGGTTGCGTTAACCTGACTCCTAAAGATCTTTGCAAATCGTTTGTTTTACCATACCTTTTGCTTTATCCATCACTTTGATTGTCTTGACAATTGTGTTTGGACTTTTGATTCATTTTCTTTACATCAATAACATCATTCCAATAATGATCTTGATTTCAAAATATGCTTTGAACATTGCATTAAAATTACCATTTTTGAATGAACATTTCATTTGCAAGTACTCATCTTTCAAGGAAGTTCAAACAGTCGAGAAACTTGATCAGTGATCCCACCAAGGGCACGACACTTCAAGATCCTGTTATTCAAGACTCATACTGGGGCATGTGGTCCCGACATTCATTTCAAGAGCTGAAGCAACAATCAGATAACAATCAGTCAAGCAGGGGCAGTTTTCTTCAGTGATCCCCAAGCATTTTATCAGTCCTTCTCAAAAGGATCATCAGTGCGACAAGACCATGTTGGCAAGATCCTTGTGTTGAGGAATCAGAGTTCTAATCTACCCTCACAAAAGAGTCTATCTCAGTTGTCATAACCAATAACATTACATTAATCATTCACATATCATGCATAGAAAATTCAAAAAAATCATGCATCCAAACAAAATTCATACTCATTTACGTCTTTACCTTGAGATCAAAGCCCAACTTACTTGGCACCTACCAAAACATTGTTTGTCCTTTCACCCAAAGCTAGTCATTGGATTCATAATCTTTCATTATCGTCCAAAGCCTGTTATTGGATGTCACAATCTTTCATTGCCATCTGAAGCCTGTTATCAGATGTCATAAATCTTCACTGTCATCCGAAGCCTGTTATCGGATGTCATGCTTCTTTCTTTCATCCGAAGCCTGTTATCGGATTCATAATCTTTCATCGCCATCTGAAGCCTGTTATCAGATGTCATAAATCTTCACTGTCATCCAAAGCCTGTTATCGGATGTCATGCTTCTTTCTTTCATCCGAAGCCTGTTATCGGATTCATCATCTTTCATCGCCATCTGAAGCCTGTTATCAGATGTCATAAATCTTCATTGTCATCCAAAGCCTGTTATCGGATGTCATTGCCATCTGAAGCCTGTTATCAGATGTCATAACCTTTCTTTCATCCAAAGCCTGTTATTGGATGTCATTGCCATCTGAAGCCTGTTATCAGATGTCATAACCTTTCTTTCATCCAAAGCCTGTTATTGGATGTCATGATCTTTCATTGCCATCTGAGGCCTGTCATAAATCTTCATTGTCATCCAAAGCCTGTTATCGGATGTCATAACCTTTCACCGCCATTCAAAGCCAGTCATCTAATGTCATGTTTTTGTTGTCATCCAAAAGCGAGTAATTGGATGCCACGATCCCTAGTAAAGTGTTTTCACCTCATTCAATGCCACTCTCGAATTTATCTGATTATTGATGTCGTCTAATGCCACTCTTAGACATTCCTACTACCTTTTTACCCAGAGTTTTGTCCCTCTTTTCCAAGTTTCTCCATCAACAAGTTTGTCTCATGTGGCACTAGTTCCCCACAGAGTTCAACATATGTCTCATATCATATTGCATTCAAAATAACAAAAAAGAGTCCATGCATTACATTCCATTTGCATATGAAGGACAAAAATTGCGTACTTTGTATTTAAGTCTCTTCACATCTTCGATAGAAGAAACTTAAATAGGGGCATCTGTCGCACCCCAATTTTTGACCCACATATTTCATTCATTTTTTTGTCATGTCGCGCTCACATTTTACGTGCATTCATCGTTCAATCGTAGCATTTTCACATATCTTGGATAATTTGACTTTTCATTAAAGTCAACAATAAATAGCCTTCATTTTGCATTTTTTCATGTTTTGTTTCATAATTTAGTTTTATTTTAGTTTATTTTATTTTTCATTAGAATTAGTATTAATTTTATCCCTTTAATTGAAATTTATTTTAATTTTAGTGAGTAAAAAAATATATCAAACAAAAAATAGAAGTTCAAATTCTTTTTGTATATAGTTTAGGCCCAATCCACAAAAGCCCCATTTCATTTTTTATTTTATTAACTTTAGTATAAGTCAAACAAAAAATAGTAAAAAAAATTTTGTCTTCACTTCTTGCTCTATCCCACGCTCTCTGCATCCTACTCTGCTATGTCCAAAACTCTGCACAAATCCCTGCTATCTCAAAACAAGCAAATATGTCCAAAAACACTCTGCAACCTGCTGTTCGAAACATGCCAAGAATTGCACTAAAATGGACAAGCACAAAAGCTAGCAAGAAGGTCCACGAAAATGATTCCAAATTCATTTCAAAAACTCTTCAGATTTCACTTTACAAACCCTAATGCTTGGGTATATAATGAGACATTCAGCACAGCAAAAAGGGGGCAGCCACACACTCAATCTCTGCCAAACTCACAAACTCTTCATATTCCTTTACCCGACACAACATTCAACTTCTAAACCTTACCACACAAACCTTCAACACACATAACTTCCTCCTCAAACACGAGTCAACACAAGCACTCACTCAGCATTCTTCACAATCAACCACACTTCACTCAACCACTCAAATCCGGACTGAAACCGTTAACCTCCAACCCCACAAAATCTAACCTCAACCATTCATCTTTACCATCACTCACAAACAATAACCTCACACTCAAACTTCATAGCCTCACCTTCATACGACCTCAGATTCAAGACACATCAACTGCAACACCCTAACATTCACTCAAACACGCACAACTAGCACATACAGAAGCAGGGGCACGTGCAAGTCGGAGAAGGGTGGATCGAAAGAAGGTAAAGACGAAACTGAGATATAGCGTACCTGATGTTTTCAATGTATTCTTTCAAATTCTGCTCTTGATTTTTCATTGTAATATGTAATCTGAGATTCTGAATCATAGTGAAATCACTGGGGGTTTAGGAATTGACTGGGATTAAGAGAAGTGTCGCTTGATCATTTCTGATTTATGTTATCTTGTTGGTTGTTCGCGCGAGATTGAGAGATCGATAGGCTAGGGTGTTGTTGTTTTTGTGTTTTCGAAGCCGAAATCGATGAGAGCAGAGAGAGTGCGAGATTGATCGAGAGAGAAGCTCCGTTTCTTTTCGATTTGTTCCGAGAGTGAGAGACGAACATCAAGAGGAGGGATGAGAATTTTCTCTTTCACGTCTGGAAACCATGGACGATACAGAAAGAGGCGCTGCAGCCTCTGTAGTTTAGGTTTTTTTAAAACCCAACTACACTCAGAATGGGAGACGGATCCGGGTCACACTGACCCGACCCGGTCCATTTTTTTTAGTTTATTCTTCTTCTTTTTTTGTCATGTTAATATTATTGGGCCTAAACCCTATTTGACTCTTTTAACACCCCCATGGGCCCATTTGTTCTTTTCTTTATTTTTTTTTTATATACTAATATCTCCTCTTTTATTTTTTCTTTTTTATTTTAAGTTAATATCTCTTTTCTTTTTTATATAGACAAAATGATAAGTTTTTTTTAAAAAGTTAGATTTCTTTTTTCTTTAAAATCATTAAAAATGTTTATTATTTATATTATTTACTAGTTCATTAAAAAAACCAAAAAAATATCTTCACTTTGTATGTATACGATTTACCAAAATACTTCAAAATGATACAAAAATAGCCTTTTTTTAATTAATTGAATCGAGTCTTGAGTTTTAATTGGATAAGAAGGGTTTGTACGTACCTATACAAATTGTTCTTAAACATTTAGGCGATGGCCGTTAAGCCTTTGTTTGAATGTTTAGACTCCATTAAAGACTCTTTCAAACTCGATTTAATTCACCCTTTTTTACAAAAAACGCTTTTCTTTTAACATTCAAATCATTTTATCTATAATGGAAAGAAGAGTTTGTACGTACTTGTACAATTTGTTCTTTAAACATTTAGGCGATGGCCGTTAAGCCATTGTTCGAATGTTTAAACTCCATTAAAGACTTTATAAAAATCAATTTAACAAACACTCTTTCAAGTATCTTAAGCGATGGCCGTTAAGCTTTTGTTTAAATACTTGGATCCAATTAAATGTCTTTCAACTCATCAAATCATCTTCATCACCTACGAGGAGGTTGTACGTACTTGTACAATTTTCTCTTTCAAACATTTGGGCGATGGCCGTTAAGCTTTTGTTTAAATGTTTGATTTCTCTTAACAAACAAACTTTCAATTCATTCACACCCTTTTACATTCTAAAACACTTTTTTTCATAAAACGAGACACTTATTCAATTTCAATACGAACATGCTTCCACATGTGAAGATCTAACATCTTCCACTCGAATGCGATGATGGCCAAAATCATGTCTTATCTTGATTTAGTTATCCATTCTTGTAGTGATATCATATCCATGTGCGCGTAGTATTTCCATTTGAAAGCGATCGAGTACCTCTCGCTAAAATCAATCAACAAAACATTTCGTAGTTTTAGCCCGAACTACGATTGCTCTGACTTTCCCATTGCACTAGGGAATACGTAGGCACAAGATACAAACGTCTTGGCGAGCACAATAATAAAAAATCTTTTTTTTTGTTTCTCCATTCTTTCCAACCTAATAAATAACGCAAGTAGATAATAAGCTAACAATCAATCACAAGATTAACTAAATGGGTCCCATCGAGTACGATGGAGGTGAGGGGTGCTAATACCTTCCCTTTGCTTAACCGACTCCCGAACCTAAATTTGGTTGCGATGACCATCTTATCCGTTTCTTTTTTATCTGTGGGTTTTATCGATATTTTCCCGTTCCTCTTTGGAACAAATAAAGTTCGGTGGCGACTCTGTTGTACTTCGAATGCGCGAAAACGCGTCGAGTCACATTTTTACCGCTACAATGACGAGATGCCTGGTTTGGGGCGAGATTTGGTCGAATTAAAGCTGCCCATAAAGGAAGAAAAAAAGCCCATCAAGCAAACTCCTAGGAGGTTCGCACCAGAAATTCATTCGAAAATCAAAGCAGAGGTCGAAAGACTTCTACGATGCAAGTTCATCAGAACCACGAGGTATGTTGAATGGATTGCTAATATTGTACCGGTTATTAAAAAGAACGGTTCATTAAGAGTATGTATAGATTTTCGTGATCTTAATGCAGCAACGCCTAAAGACGAATATCCCATGCCTGTGGCAGAAATGTTAGTAGATTCAGCCGCAGGCTTCGAGTATCTAAGTATGTTGGACGGATATTTTGGGTATAACCAAATCTTCATCGCAGAAGAAGATGTGTCTAAAACAGCTTTTCGCTGCCCAGGGGCCATAGGCACCTATGAATGGATTGTAATGCCTTTTGGTCTAAAAAATGCTGGGGCAACTTATCAAAGAGCAATGAATTTTATATTCCATGATTTTATAGAAACTTTCATGCAAGTATACATAGATGACATTGTGGTGAAATCTGTTTCAGATAACAGTCATCTTGACCATCTGAGCCAATCGTTCGAAAGAATGAGAAAACATGGCTTGAAGATGAACCCCTTTAAATGTGCTTTCTGTAACACCCCATGATTTCAGTTTATTAATTTAATTTGGATTTAAATTAAATAATTGGAATTTTAGAATTTTAAATTGGATTTAATTGGAAAATGATGGAATATGAGATATTGGGCTTATGGTGTGGTGATAGTAAAAGGGGGGTGCTAACTAGTTAGGCCTTTTACTAAGTTGTGGTTAATTTATTTTATTTTATTTTTCATAAAATAAGAAAAAGGGAACCATTTGGGGAAAAAAGGAAGAACACGTGAAAAGAAGAGAAGAGAAAGAGGCAAGAACGTGAAACCGGAAGGAGAGCATTCAAGAGATTCATCGAGGTAAGGGGGGACTCTTCCTTTTAGTATCTCTTATGTGATCTTAGGTGATAGGTAGATTGATGTATGGTTTGATTCAATTAGACATTGGGATTGTTAGGTTAGGGTGTTCTAATTTGGATTGAATTGATAATGATTGTGTGAACTATTTGGTTAATAATGCGTTAAATGATGTTTTTGTGGTGTGTAATTGAATATATGATGATTGTATGCCTGTATGTGATGTCTGGAATCGTTTTTGGGTGAAAGGGGAGTGAAATCGCAGGGTCTGTCGCAGACTTGGGGTTTGCTGAAATTGCAGGTCCGCTGAGCGGAGGGGGGTCCGCTGAGCGGAGGTCCCAACATAGTTCGCTTCTGTTTGACGTCGCTTGAGGTCCGCTGAGCGGGGGTTGGAAGGGTTTCGCTTCTGCCTTGCTCCGCTGAGCGAATCTTGCTGTGTGTGAATTTTTCCAAACTTCAAAATAACGTATCTTTTGATCCGTGTATCATTTCTTAGTGCCGTTTTGGGCGTTGTGTAAGTAATTAAATGTTTTATATGATGAACGATGAATATTGGTATTATCCGACCTTATTTCTTTAAAACTCGATTTAATTACTTGATAAGAATTGAACATTGTGTGCATATGAGATAGGTGTGACAATGCGTTTGATGTGATGATGAATTGGTGTGATTTGTTATTATGATTGTGATGGATGCATGACTATTTGAATGATGTTGAAAACATGTACATACTTATTCGGTGATGTGGTGTTGAAATGAGTTGCTCATCGTGATTTAGTGTGTTTTAAGTATGTTATATGTGTTTCATTCATTCATGTGCATTGATGTTGGATCCCGGTGAGGTTTGGATCGTTGGTGGACATATTTCCCATTGTGTGGAAATTGAGTCGGTGGGCCGTATCTCGATGAGGCGTAGATCGGTTAGGTGGATTGATTCCACGGTTTATTGGTACCACATGCATAGTGTCAGTTGTGTCATATGCATTTTGTCATAATATGATTGTATGGATTTCTGTAGTATGTGTTGTAATCTATTATTGTGTGAATTAATAATGGATGTGAATTTGAATATGTATAATTGGGTGAACGGTATATTATGATGCTTGTTGCTTATGAATTGCATAGTATTTACTAATTGAGAATGAGACTCACCCTTACATGTTGTCATTTTCAGATTGAGGAGTAGCGGCATTAGTGCTTGGTGAGGATGACTCATAGAGTTTATCCGTTTATGTTGGGTCGTGTCGGTCATGCTCTGATCTGTAACACTGGGGAACGATAGTTGTAGAGGTTTTTATGAACTTATCCATTTTATTTGATGTTGAAATATGATTCCATTTGGTTGTATTTGATGATGTTTAGTATTCCGCTGTGATAAACATGATTATGTTTTGGTGAACCGTTTCCTAATGAAGCATGACTTTGACCTTAGTTGATTTATTTATTTTAAATAATTGTGGCACCCTTGTGCATATGTTTTTACTCTGATTAATTATTAAAATTGCCGCGGGGTTTAGAAGGGTGTTACAATAGTGGTATCAGAGCATAGTCGGTCGTTTGAGTCAGAGTCTTAGTGTCAGTTAATCCCTCGTATGCGAATAGTGTAAGGTTGACACTATCGATACATCTTGTTCTAATGAATATTGTTTTATATTTAGCAGAACAATGGCTGGAAGAGGAGGAAGAAACGACGATGCAATTGCTGAGGCTCTGGGCATGATTGCTGGTGTACTGGGAGGGAATGTCAATGGAGCTGGTATTGGTGCCGACAGGCAGCTGAACAGTTTTCAGCGGAACAATCCTCCGTTGTTCAAGGGCACACATGATCCTGAAGGTGCTCAGAAATGGCTTAAGGAGATCGAGAGGATTTTCAGAGTCATCGATTGTGCTGAGAACCTGAAAGTGAGGTATGGTACTCATATGTTGTCCGAAGAAGCTGATGACTGGTGGATGGCTACCAAGGCTGAATTGGATGCTGATGGTGCAGCTATTTCCTGGGCTGTGTTCAAGAGGGAGTTTCTGAGGAGGTATTTTCCTGAAGACGTTCGAGGCAGGAAAGAGATTGAATTTTTAGAGTTGACTCAGGGTAATATGACTGTACCAGAGTACGCTTCGAAATTTGTCGAGTTGGCGAAGTACTACGTTCACTACAATAATGACGAGGCGAGTGAATTCTCAAAGTGCATCAAGTTTGAGAATGGTCTTCGTGATGAGATCAAGCAAGGAATTAGGTACCAGAGAATTCGGCGATTTGTCGATTTGGTGGGCTGTAGTAGGATCTTCGAAGAGGATAATCTTAAGCTGAAGTCATCTCACTCTCGCGAGTTGGTTGACAAGAAAGGTAAGAAACCTATGGATAGAGGTAAGCCATATGGTAGAGGGAATCCTAGAACTGGAGATTGGAAGAGGCCTAGTGGGGGAGATTCTGGTGCTCCCGTTAGGTGCTACAACTGTGGTGAGACTGGGCATAGAAGGAATGAGTGCAAGGGTGGAGAGAAGAAATGCTTCAAGTGTGGTAAGGCGGGTCATATTGCTTCAGATTGTAGGATGAAGATTGTGACTTGCTACAATTGCGGCGAAGAGGGTCACATCAGTCCGCACTGCACTAAACCGAAGAAGGATCAGGTTGGTGGAAAAGTCTTCGCTTTGTCTGGGTCAAAGACTACTCCGGAAGATCGCCTGATTAAAGGTACGTGTTTTATCCATGACACACCTTTAGTTGCTATTATAGATACTGGAACGACTCATTCGTTCATTTCATTGGATTGTGCTAAACGATTGGGATTAGAAATATCTGTTATTCATGGAAGTATGGTTATTGACACTCCTGCGTCGGGTTCAGTAACTACTTCTTCTGCTTGTTTGAAATGTCCTGTTGACATATTTGGTAGGAAGTTTGGAATGGATTTAGTATGCCTTCCTCTTGAAGGACTTGACGTCATATTGGGAATGAACTGGTTGCAATTTAATCGAGTTCATATCAATTGTTTTACGAAGACGGTTATCTTTCATGAAGAGGTTAGTGTTGAGGATTTGACTATGTCAGTCAAACAAATGAATTTAGCTGTCAATGATGGAGCAGTGGTATTTATGTTGTGTTCTTCGATGGAGGTGACAGGGGGCAATAATACTGGTGAGCTACGGGTAGTGAATGAGTATCCGGAAGTGTTTCCAGAAGATGTTAGTGAGTTGCCACCTAAAAGAGAAGTGGAGTTCGCTATAGAATTGATTCTTGGAACTAGTCCTGTGTCGATGGCACCGTATCGCATGTCGGCATCGGAATTGGCTGAACTGAAGAAACAGTTAGAGGAATTGTTGGAGAAGAGGTTTATTCGTCCTAGTGTATCACCGTGGGGTGCGCCGGTACTGTTGGTTAAGAAGAAAGAAGGTTCAATGAGGCTATGTGTTGATTATAGACAACTGAACAAAGTGACAATCAAGAATCGATATCCTTTGCCAAGGATTGATGATTTGATGGACCAGTTGGTTGGAGCTTGTGTATTTAGCAAGGTTGATTTGAGGTCTGGATATCATCAAATTCGTGTGAAGGCAGAAGATATTCAGAAGACGACATTCCGAACGAGGTATGGACATTATGAATATTCTGTTATGCCATTTGGTGTTACTAATGCACCTGGTGTTTTCATGGAGTATATGAACATGATATTTCACCCGTATCTTGACAAGTTCGTGGTAGTGTTCATTGACGACATTCTAATTTACTCGAAGAGTGATGAAGAACATGCAGAGCATCTAAGAGTGGTATTGGAGTTATTGAAAGAGAAGAAGTTGTATGCGAAATTGTCTAAATGTGAATTCTGGTTGAAGGAAGTAAGTTTTCTTGGCCACGTAATTTCGAAGAACGGTATCGCAGTGGATCCTATGAAGGTAGAAGCTGTATCTCAGTGGGGGACGCCGAAGAATGCTTCAGAGATTCGTAGTTTTCTTGGTCTGGCAGGTTACTGTAGAAAGTTCATTGAAGGATTTTCGAAGTTGGCATTACCAATGACTAAGTTAACAAGAAAAGGACAAGTATTTGTATGGGATTCAGAATGCGAAAAAGGCTTTCAAGAGTTGAAGAAGAGGTTGACGAGTGCTCCGATCTTAATTTTGCCTAATCCAGAGAAGTCTTTCAATGTGTACTGTGATGCTTCACTGATGGGTTTAGGTGGTGTTTTGATGCAAGATAAGCAGGTAGTGGCCTATGCTTCAAGACAGTTGAAAATTCATGAGAAGAATTATCCAACTCATGATTTGGAATTGGCGGCTGTTGTGTTTGTGTTGAAGTTGTGGAGACATTATCTCTATGGTTCTCGATTTGAGGTATTCAGCGATCATAAGAGTCTGAAGTATCTCTTCAATCAGAAAGAACTTAATATGAGGCAGAGAAGGTGGTTAGAATTTTTGAAGGACTATGATTTCGGTTTGAATTACCATCCTGGCAAAGCAAATGTTGTTGCTGATGCATTGAGCAGGAAGTATTTGCATATGTCTATGCTAATGGTGCGAGAATTGGATTTAATTGAGCAATTCCGAGATTTGAGTTTGGTATGCGAAAGTACTTCTAATAGTGTTAAGTTGGGGATGTTAAAGTTAACTAATAGTATCCTTGAGGAAATTAGAAACGGATAGAAATCTGACGTTGGATTGGTAGATAAGTTGACATTGATTAACCAAGGTCAAGGAGGTGAATTCCGAATTGACGAGAATGGTGTTATAAGGTTTGGAGACCGAGTGTGTGTACCCGATGTTGCTGAGATCAGAAAGAGTATTCTGGAAGAAGGACACCGGAGTGGATTGAGCATTCATCCTGGTGCTACCAAGATGTATCATGATTTGAAGAAGTTATTTTGGTGGCCTAGAATGAAGAAGGAAATTGTCGAGTTTGTTTATGCTTGCCTAATTTGTCAGAAGTCGAAAATTGAGCATCAGAAACCGTCTGGGTTGATGGAACCGTTGTTTGTTCCGGATTGGAAGTGGGATGAAATTTCTATGGACTTTGTATCTGGTTTACCTAGAACGAGCAGGAATTGTGATTCTATCTGGGTTATTGTAGACCGGTTGACGAAATCTGCTCACTTTATTCCAATAAGAATGGATTATCCGATGGAGAAGTTGGCTCAGTTGTATGTTGAGAAGATAGTGAGTTTGCATGGTTTTCCAGCTAGTATTGTGTCGGATAGAGATCCGAGATTTACTTCTATGTTCTGGACAGGATTGCAGGAAGCCTTGGGTACTAAGTTGAGGTTGAGTTCTGCTTATCATCCGCAGACAGATGGTCAGACGAAGATGACGATTCAATCATTAGAGGATTTGTTACGAGCTTGTGTATTAGAAAAAGGTGGTGCTTGGGATAGTTATTTACCTTTGGTTGAGTTTACCTACAACAATAGTTATCATTCGAGTATTGGTATGGCTACGTTTGAAGCATTGTATGGTAGGAGATGTAGAACACCTTTGTGTTGGTACGAATCTGGAGAAAACACGGTGGTTAGACCGGAGATTGTGCAACAAACTACAGAAAAGATCAAGATGATTCAGTAAAAGATGAGAGCTTCTCAGAGTCGTCAGAAGAGTTACCATGACAAGAGAAGGAAGGATATTGAATTTAAGGAAGGAGATCATGTATTCATGCGAGTTACTCCGATGACTGGTATTGGGAGAGCCTTGAGATCGAAGAAGTTAACTCCGCGTTTCATTGGTCCATTTCAGATTACTAAGAAGATTGGGAAGGTTGCTTATCAGATTGCTTTACCGCCTGCACTCGCTAATTTGCATGATGTGTTCCATGTATCCCAGTTGAGGAAATACATTGCAGATCCGTCTCATGAGATTCAGGTAGATGATATACAGGTGCGAGATAATCTGACTGTAGAGACGTTACCTATGAGGATTGAAGATCGTAAAGTGAAGCAGTTGCGAGGTAAAGATATAGCAACGGTGAAAGTGGTTTGGGGAGGACCAGCCAGTGGAAATGTTACATGGGAGTTAGAGAGCCAGATGAAGGACTCTTACCCGGAACTTTTCGTCTAAGGTATGTTTTCGAGGACGAAAAATCTTTTAGTGGGGGAGAGTTGTAACACCCCATGATTTCAGTTTATTAATTTAATTTGGATTTAAATTAAATAATTGGAATTTTAGAATTTTAAATTGGATTTAATTGGAAAATGATGGAATATGAGATATTGGGCTTATGGTGTGGTGATAGTAAAAGGGGGTGCTAACTAGTTAGGCCTTTTACTAAGTTGTGGTTGTCATACCCCAAAATTTGCCCGATCAGATCTACGTCTCTTAATCCATCAAGAGCCAAAATTAAGAGCCATAGGGTTTGACATTCCTATTGTCAAGCTCGCTCTCTTATAAATCAGGTTGAGTAAAAATAAGGGCGTAATTAACAGATGTTTAGGACCCAAACGTTGGGCCCAATTATTTCAAGGGTTTTATTATTCGTGAGGGGATTTTTTGGGTTTTACTAACATTTGTTTCGAGTTTATTATTATTTTTATCATGACTAACTGTTGGTATTTAGCATTATTAATTTTTATTATTATTACTAGTATTAATAGGATTATTATTAGGTAGTATTAGGATTAGTATTAGGACTAATTAGGTCTATTATTGTAATTAGGTTTTAGTAATTATTTATATTAGAATTATTTTTAGGGTAACAATAGTCTTAGAATTAGTATTAATATTTCTACTTAGGATAAATATTATTATTAATTTCAATAGAATTATCCCTATTAATTAGTTTCAATTATTGTTATTTACCATTGTTTTTTTTTTCATCATTTGATTTCTTTTAATTAAATAAAAATATGTTATGTTAGTATTGTAATTATTATTATTGATAAATAAAAGAAACAAATCAAAATTGGCCAAAAGGGGTACTGTTCACGTTTTCATGGGGCAGAGAATTAGATTGGCAAATTTCTCCGTATCTTTTCAAATCTTCAAGACAAAAGTTGCAACAAATCTCAATCAACATTTAATTTGATTCAATTAAGAGTTATTTGTGGAAAACCTAAAAGGGCATTATAAAAAGACATGAATTTCACAATAACGGGAGAGGATTGGCCGCTAAAAAATTCGGTTCAGAACCAAAGAAAATCGTGAAAGCAGTGGCTATTGCAGAAGAAATTTGGGACCGATTCGAGTCATTCCACGCATCCAGATCCAATCCTCGATCCTTTCTGAAGCATTCTGGATTGTCACGAGTCATAAGCACTCCCAGAATCACGTTGGTATTGACCACAGTTTGAGCAGATCTTTTTATCTCTGATTTTCGTAATACACGTGTCCTGGATCGAATTCGATTGTATATTCGTGTTCAGACTAAGGTTTAGGAGATATCTGGATATTTAATTTGATTTTGGTTCTGGTTTGCAAGAATCACCATGGCTAGGGTCTTGGAACTCTAAATTGGGGCTTCTTAATATTGGCACAATTAAATGAAACGAAGGACACCATTGGATTCGGAAGACAATTTTTAGTCGATTCACGTCCTTATAATTCGTTTACTCACTGTGCTTGCTCGGATTCGGATTCACAGGGAAGGCTATGTCACGGTTCGCTAACAGTGGAGATGGGGAAGAAGATGCGCGTCTGGTTTCTTTTATTTTCAAAATTCTGGCTTGTGTTTATATAAAATTCGTTGCCAACAAATACCAACTGATCGCGCGTTGCTTCGTTGGCAAGGGGATGTTGGTGGAACCACGAGAGCCCGGGATCGATCCTTGGCCTCCACCATATTTTTGTGAAATATTCAACCTCAGGTTCATGTGTGCACGGCTTCAAGGAGATCTACGCTACACCCTCTTGCATCAGCCGCTAGATCTTCAGCAATCCAGATCCAAAGATCCAAAAAGCACACGCCCATGGTGCATTCCCAAGGAGCAACTACACGGGATCTCGCCCAGGTTTCTTATAGTATTATTATTATTATTATTATTTTTTGGTTTATTTAATTATTGTAATTAGATTAAATGATAGTTATTTATATTTAATTTAATTAATTTATAAAACTGGGAGTAGAAAATTAGGATTAAGATTATAACATTTTCCCGATTATTTTGATTATCTCGATTATTCGAGTTAATTGATTTTAATCATTTAATTACTTAAAAAATCACAATAAAAACCCTAAAAAGTTATATGCATTAGGGTTTGCCCGATCCCATTGCCCATTTGGCAAAACATTAACCCTTTATTTAATTCTCTCCTCGATCCGACTAAATCTATTAGTCGCATTAGACGAGAGATAAAAATAATAAACTCTAAACTTCCCCTTTAACAGATAAATGGCGGATGAATGTTTATTTCATCCCGCCTTCGAATTAGTCGACTCTCTATGTCGTACTGATCAAACATCTGAATAAAGCGATAAAATAATTTAATTAATCCTTTATTTAAATTCTCTCCTCGACCCGACTAAATCTATTAGTCGCTGTAGACGAGAGATAAAAAATACATAAATTCAAAATACATTTTAATTTGCTGCCCGCGACGATCAATCTATCGATCTGAGCAATCAGCAATGCCCTTAACCCGTTAGCTATACTGACCAAACCTATTGGTCACTGCATCTAACGGTGCCATATCAAATCAGGGTTGTACGCCCAAAACTTAAAACATTCAAAACATTTCAAATCAAACTACGGATTTTCATCCTAATTCCAAAACTACGATAGGCCATTCAAAAAGCCTTCAAACACTCATATCAATCCTAAGGGCGTACAACCCTTCCCCGAACTACGTTGACTCTAATTCTCCATAAGGAGATACGTAGGCACTTGGCAACAAGACGAGTCCCCTTCCCAAAAATCTCAATTTTTCCCCTTCTCATTTCCTTAGCTATTAACCTCTGTAATTTTGCTATAAACCTTTACCTTAGATTTAAAGCCAATAGGAAAGGGTTGAGGGTGCCTAACACCTTCCCTCGACCTGAATATAGTATCTTACCCTGATCTCTATACTGCGTAGGGTTTCCTATTCGCCCTTCAGAATAGGTGGCGACTCTCTAAAGCTTAATTTTTAGGCAGGTTGCTACAGCTGGCGACTCTGTAGCAACCTGCCCTAAAATTTAAGCTTTTAGAGTCGCCACCTATTCTGAAGGGCGAATAGGAAACCCTACGCAGATATGAGATTCAGGGTAAGTTATTATAATCAGGTTGAGGGAAGGTGTTAGGCACCCTCAACCCTTTCCTAAAGGCTAACATTTAAAGATAAAGGTTTATGGAAAAAAATAAGGTTTATAGCTAATGAAATGAAAAAGGCAAAAATTAAGGTTTAAAACTGAATTGAGATTTTTAGGGGGGAGACTCGCCTTGTTACCAAGTGCCTACGTATCTCCTTATGGAGAATCAGAGTCAACGTAGTTCAGGCACAGGATTGTACGCCTTAGAATTGAATTTGTGGTTTGAACTTGATTAAAGGCTTTTTGAGTGGCCTGTCGTAGTATTGAAAGTTGTGAATTGAAAAGGATGAACATCCGTGGTATCGTGGTTTAGTGTTTTTTAGATGTTTTAGGCGTACAACCCTGATTTGATATGGCACTGTTAGATGCGGTGATCAATAGATTTGATCAGTATAGCTAACAGATTAATAGGCATTGCTGGTTACTCAGATCGATAGGTTGATCGTCGCGGGCAGCAAGTTGAATGTGTTTTAATTTGTAATTTTATCTCTCGTCTATTGCGACTAATAGATTTAGTCGGATCGAAGAGAGAATTAAAATGAAGGATTAGTTAGATTATTTTATTGCTTTATTCAGATATTTGATCAATACGACATAGAGAGTCGACTAATTCGAAGGCGGGATGAAATAGATATTCATCCGCCATTTATCCGTCAAAGGGGAAGTTAGAGTTTATTGTTTTTATCTCTCGTCTAATGCGACTAATAGCTTTAGTCGGGTCGAGGAGAGAATTAATCGGAGGTTAATGTTTCGCCAAATGGGCAATGGGATTGGACAAACCCTAATACTTAAACCTTTATAGGGTTTTTGTTGATCTTTATAACCATTAGAACTAATTAAATCAAATAAGTCGAATCAATCGAAATAATCGAATAATCGGGACGTATTATAATCCTAACCCTAATCCTAATTTAATATCCTAACCTAATTTGATTTCTAATCCTAATTAAATAAATTAACTAACTTAATCATAATTACTTAATATTCAATCTAAAATAAATAAATAATAAAGTAAATAAAAATAAATAAAACCTGGGTCAGATCGTGTATGAGTGATCCTTGAGGCCTCATGGTACTCCTTCAAACCTGCTGCGTTGGATCTGCTTCCATGATGATCCAGTGGTTGATGACTGGAGGCGTATGGTGGTCTTGTGTGAGGATTGCGCACAGGATCCATGTTCATGCCAAGACTTGCAATTATTAAAAAAATAAAGGACCTTGGTGAGATTCGAACCCAGGTTCTGTCTCTCACACGCATACACGCTCCACCAACCCAGCCAATTACGTTCGCTGTCATTAACTTGGCGCGAGATCTATATCACCCTTGAAACGATGTTAAGAAAATAAAACAAAGCGCCATTACTGTTCATCATCACCTTCACACCTTCTCCTTTGACTCGGCCATGGCAAAACCTGCAAGAATCGGTGCAAATAGACAATAATAACCCAGATTGATTACAAATATCCTCCTGAATCCAACAAAACCCTCAATTCGGCCTTAAATCCTTCTTAGATGGAATTCCCAATTTCAAAAACGTGAAGCCCTAAGTATGGAAAAACTCTTTTCCTGTGCTCAAGCTTCAATTTAATCCAGAAAACATAACAACAAGATTATAATCACTTATATTCAATCAAATTCGAAGATATACGCATCTATATGTAAATCGGAGAAATTAAAAAAGAGCTTGAAAAACAACAATGGTGATGTTACGATTCTTTCTTTATTATCAGTGATGCTCTGTTGTCTCGTTATTTTCCTGCGAAATAAAGAGACCAATTGCAGAATTTGTATGAGATTTTGTTGTCAAAAAAAAAGTTTCTACAGGTTTTTGTATATGGCATGGTATTTGTTGTTGTTGGTTTTTCGGTGGTTCTAACACCATGATGTTTGTGTGGTGGGGACGGTTATATGTACAGTTTTGAAAGAGTTTTTTTTTTAGATGGAAAATTTTATGTGTAAGGCTGGGTAGAAAGTGTTGATAGTAAGAATTATGTACAAAAGTTAGTAAGAAAAAATGTGGTAGTGAAAAAGCGTGAAAAAAATAGTGAGGGGACTGGATAAGGGTTAGTTGTTGGAGTTGGCCTCCCCTAATTGTCTACAAAATATTCTATTTATATTAGTCAAATTAGGGTTTTTTTACACCTAATGGGCCTATTGCCCAATTAACTTAATAATTATAAAAAGAAAAATAATTCTAATAACAATAATAATATTAACAAACTTATAACTAATGTATGATTAATTCCTAATTAATTAATAACAAAAAGGTTAATGGTTCTATAATAACAAATACAATAATAATTAATAATATTAGTTAGTAAAATATACACATGCATAAAAATGAATAAATAAGTATAGTAGAATAAAAAATGGTGAAGAAGAAATCCTTAGAATGAGATATATGGGCCAACAGTTGGGCCCTAAATATCTGTTAATTGCACACCTCCATTTGAAAAGAGTTTCATAAGAGATCAGGTTCAACAATAGATATATTAAACGCTGCAGCCCTTAATTTTAACACCCTCAATAAATTAACAGACGCGAACTTGATCGGGCAAATTTTTAGGGTATGACAGCTGCCCCTGTTCAATCTTCTTAAACCTGAAGAGTCAGATAGGCACGTCTGCCTATCGTGATCTAAAGGTAGAAGATGATTGGACACTGAAATGCCCTAAAATTTGCATTTGTTCAGGAAAGAGTTCTGTGGGGATGGGCTTAAAGATGCCACCCAAGGTAAATACCCTTCTCCTTGTGAAGCATGTACTTTCTAGAAGGAACTAGATGCTTTGATTGTAGCATAGCCTAAAGAGGCAACCTGAATTTTATGCAATGTTATGATGCATGCAATGTATGATGCAGTGAGCTTCTCAAAATAAATGAGAGCAATGTATGTATATGCATTATGTATGAATGAGGTATGTTAGTTGAATGATGCATGATTGTTAGTTACGTTAATCGAAGTATGTTAGTAATTCTGAAAAGAAAGATAGCACCTTTGATTGTTTGTTGATGATGTTTTGGAAGATAGATCACTGCCGAGGGACTAACGTGATAAACCCAATTGAGAAACTTTTGTAAACCCCTTTGTAAACTCCTTTGTTGTAAAATTCTTTGTAAAACTCCGTTTGCCTGGAAAAGCTCCTAGAAAGGATGGAATACGTATTAAAGAAGACTTCCTGGAAAGGTTCCTGAAAAGGAATAGCGAGGACCTTCTATTGGTTGTGTAATTGGCTTGCTATGGTCAGCAAGCTTCCGCAGTTTGTGAACCCCCGCTTACTATAGTTCTAGTAAGTTTCCGTAGTTTGTGAACCCCCACTTACTATAGTTCTAGTAAGTTTCCGCAGTTTGTGGACCCCAATAGGATTGCTTGCTATAGTTCTAGCAAGTTCACCCGCACCAACAGGGTTATCTGCGAATATCATCGCAGAATTTACCTGTGTCACCAGGGTTATCTGCGAGTGTTATCGCAGAATTTACATGTACCACCAATAGGGTTATTCGCGAGTGCTGTCGCGAAATTTACCTATGTCACCAGGGTTATCTGCGAGTGTTATCGCAGAATTTACCTGTACCACCAATAGGGTTATTCGCGAGTGTTATCGCAAAATTTACCTATGTTACCAGGGTTATCTGCGAGTGTTATCGCAGAATTTACCTGTACCACCAATAGGGTTATCCGCGAGTGTTATCGCGAAATTTACCTGCACCAACAGGGTTATTTGCCCTGGTTCGGACAAATTTTACCTGCACCAAAGGAATTACCTGCCATGGTTCTGACAAGCGTACCTGCATAAAAGTAATCGTTTGCTATAGTTCTAGCAAACATACCTGCATGAAAGAGATTCACCTGTTTGGAGATTAGACTTTTGTAGCGTGATTTGAATTTTGATGTAATAGTCAGACGGGAACTGACTACCAGACGGGAACTGGATTTAATGATTTTCCAGGACGAGAACTGGACTTTGTAATGGTTTGGATTGCCAATAGAAATTGGGCTTTTTGTATATGCTAATGCTAATGCTGATGCAATCCCATGGTTTTATCTCCTCAAACCCATTGAACTTGTTTATTCCATGCTTGCACTTATACCCTGACTATGCTTATGCTGGCTTTGTAATGTTTATGTATGCTTATGCTTATGCGTATGTTTGGTTGACGTAATGAGTGGAACGAAGTAGTGTCATCTGTAAGATTACCTGAAAAGGTCTTTTGAATGGATGTGAATGTTTGTCTTAAAGAAGACTGTCTGAAATGATTTTTCGACATGGTAGCAATTTGTCTTAGAGAAGACCACCTGTAAAGGCTCTTAGCGTAGATAGAAATTTGTCTTAAAGAAGATCACTTGAAAAAGTTCTTAGCAAGGGATGAAGAATGTCTTTAAAGATGACTACCTGAAAAGGTTGAAAGATGTCTTAAAGAAGACTACCTGAAGAGGTTCTTGAGAGGGATGACGAGTTGTTTTTTTTGAAAGGGACTACCTGAAAAGGTGCTTAGGACAAGAATGTCTCGAAGAAGGCTACCTGAAAAGGTGCTTAGAAAAGTAATGTCTTAAAGAAGACTACCTGAAAAGGAACTTAGAAAGAAGAGAACGTCTTGAAAAAGACTACCTGAAAAGGAACTTAGAAAAGTAACGTCTTGAAGAAGACTGCCTGAAAAGGAACTTAGAAAAGAAATGTCTTGAAAAAAGACTACCTAAAGAGGTTCTTGGAAATGGTGATAATTTGTCTTGAATAAGACTGTTTGAGGAGGCTCCTAGAAAGGACTGTGAGATTTATCTTAAAGAAGACCACATGAAAAAGTTACGGTGCAATGTATCAACCAATGTATGTAATGCGTGATTTGTGTGTATTTGTGTGATGCTCCAATGGTAGGTTATTAATAACCAAAGCGTATATAGCTCGCTGGAGTTGCAGGTCTGTTTGCTAGGATGGGGTGCGATGCTAGCGCGATTTCCCAATACCTGTTTTGTTTGAGCTCGGAAGATCGTAGTTAGGAGAAAGATTTGTTCGATGTTGTAAAGTGCGAGAACGCCTTTTTCCTTTTTGTTGTGTGTCTTGCGGATTTGATATCCATTGCCCCAGTATTTTCATGGAGAAAGATGCTTTTGAAGGAAGTGCCCCAGGGAATAGCATTGTCATATGCTTCGATGTTTAGATTGAAGGGTGTGCCCCTGATCTCCAGGTCATGGAAGGTTATCCATAGTGTTCTATCCTTTGAATTTGAATTCTTCCCATGTCTGACATGCCCCTGTTTGAGATTGCTTTGAGATGTGCCCCAAGTCAATTGAACCTTAGGAAGACTGCCCCTAGTTAATAGGATGTTCGATTGTATGCCCCTGTGCTCCTTGAAATTTTTGCCCCTGTTTAGGAGAACCCCCTAGATGTGGTTCCCCCGACTCCAGGGTCTTTATTAGAAATGATCACCTTTGATTAACCCATTTCGAGATTTCCTCGATGCTAAGTGTATACTCGTAGATGGTGTTGTACTTTTTGAGAAGTAGCTCCAATGGAATGCGTATGCAAGTTTTGAAATCGAAGTCCGTTATGAATTAGGACTGGATGGTTTTGAAAAGAATGCTTGAAGAAGCATAGTGATTAGAAGTAGTTTTAACAAACATAGGAGTCAGTATAACAAATTCCTGCTTAATATGCTTTCGTAGTTAACCTTGCCTCAATTAGGACTTTTAAATGTTGTAACTTGGCCTGGTTCATGTTTTAAGAAACAATGGATATAAGGCTCAAAATTTTATTTATCCCACCCCTTTCTCCTTGATGTTCTCCAGATCCTAAAAATTCGCCTAATCCAATGGATGTGCTTTGTTTGCAAGAGAATCGTTTCAGTTGAGCAGAAGCTTTAGTAGAGATTCAAGCACCGATGAAAATTGTAGAGATTCAAGCATTGACGAGAAGCTTCGATGAGTTAGCAGTCACAAGATTATCCTTGGTATTTCGCCTTTGTTTTATTTTTATCCCTTATTTTTGCATGAACCAATTCCTTTGAATTTGATCCATCGGGATGCCCTAATTTTTGCCTAAGTCGTTTTTGTTTCCTTTTATGAAATTTTCTGTTTTGACTTAGCGGGCGTTTTTTCTCCTTTTTCTTTTGAATACTCCTTTTGAGATTGATCCTTGGATATTGAATGTTGTGACTGCTATGTTGATTTTGATTTGCAAACTTCGCCTTTGATACTTCCTCGATCTTGAATGATGTAACGAGGAAGAAGATTGTTGTAAATGTTATCTCCATTACTTCCTCATTCTTAGATGAATGCGAGGAAGAAGATGTGCTCGAACATTTGCTTTGCTTGATCCTTATGCTTGAACCCTTGCTTGGATTAACTGATTCTCTTGACAACCAAAATACACCATTGAATTAATTGAAGTCTACCCTGCCCCTGGTTAAAATCAAGGTTTATTTGAAAAGTAGAAACAAACTCCAACTCTTGGCTCGAGGGGGGTAACGAGGGATTAACATCCTTATATCTCCACTGTTTAGGAATTGAAGCAATGCCTGTACATCCTCGGCTCGGTCTTACCTTGAAAGCATATGTTTAACTGGACTTAGTCATTTGTATTCGTCATTCTCCCTCAAGTTTGTTAATAATTCTAAAAATAGAAGTGTGCGACTAGAAAGTCGTAGTAGTGAGCGAATGAATTGATTCCAAAACCTGCATGGTCATCCCATTAGAATTGCTAATCCGAAGGTACAACTTTTATCTGAGAAACACTTAGCGATCGTAGGGGTTGAAATTTTGATATGATAAACACCTATTAATCTTAGGGACAACCTCCTTGGTAGATCCATCTACTTTGTTTTACTCCTTAGTTAATGAACTTGTAGAAGTGAGGGTAATCTCGGATTCTCCTTGGACATGTCAAACCTGTTAGGAATAAATTGTTAGCGGTGGGTTGTCGTCGTATCGGAACTTCATGAGTTTCCTTTGACTAAACCTCTTTTGCTTTTCCTAAGGATAGTATCACCTATGACCCTTTTTCCCCTTGGTGTGGGGTTGACATATGTCGCATTCTCTCCATCGTAGTCATGCATCTTTGTTCAGGGTATTGCCCCAGTTGGACTGACCCTTGCCCCCAGGTTATCGTAGAGCGTCCTTGAAAGTTTGATATGTTCTAAGATGAACCCCTTTATGACTAGATACATCTTGAGTGTATCTATGAGGGAACTCTTTGTTGAACTAATCCTTGCTCGGTGAAAACCTTTATTGTATTTATAATCCTGTTATGACAAGGCATGGAAATGCGGATGGCATGGTGAAAGACATCCTTTTTTCTTAGTAAGGCTTATTCCTCCTTTCTCCATAGTTTATGATCCTCTTTGGTCTTCTTCGGGAATTTCGGGGAACCAGCTAGCACGGTAAGTATGGATGCGGGCGAAGATGCAAATGTAAATGTATGAGTGCATGAAAATGCAAATGCATGGGTATGTGGAAGACTCCTTGTATTGTAACTCCTTGTATGCAATGCAGACGTGTGACGTATAATCCTAAGGATAGCCTTAAAGGCGACATTATACCCTCGTGAAATCCTTGCAAGGTAGATGTTATGACGTGCCAATGGAAATCCCTTAGATTCGGGAGTATGCGGAAGGTAGCGGCTGGTGACCGTTCATGACAGTCACCAAATCTCATGGCCATCGAGAGGCCAATCGACGTGTACCAATGAAGTTGTCCTTGGTGGGAAGGTTTCTCTATGAGGAACACAACCTATCTGAGGACGATTATTGGATGAAATGAAATCCCTACAGGCTAGGGATGAAATATGTATAGATGGAAATCCAAACCCTACAAGTTAGAGGGTACGCGGAAACAAGCATGGAGTGACCGTTCAGGACAGTCACTAGATCTCATAGCCATCGAGAGGCCAATCGAACGCATGTTAATGAAGTTGTCCTTCGTATGAGGGACGTTATTTTAGAAATATAATCCCTATAGGCTAGGGAATACATAGTTGTAAGCACTGGGTGACCGTTCAAGATAGTCACCGAATCGTATGGCCATCGAGAGGCCAATTGACGTATGCTAACAAAGATGTCCTTCGTATGAAGGATGCTTTTTTAGAAATATAATCCCTACAGGCTAGGGAACTCGCAGATGTAAGCACATGGTGACTGTTCAAAGCAGTCATTGGATCGCATGGCCATCGAGAGGCCAATCGACGTGCGTAAACGAAGATGTCCTTCGTGGGAAGGACACGTAGCTGTAAAATGCAAGGATATAAAAGGAAACTCCCCACAGGTTAGGGGGTGCGTAGATGCGGGCGCGGAGTGACTGTTCATGACAGTCACTAAGTCTCGTGGCCATCGGGAGGCCAATCGACGTGCATAAATGTAGATGTCCTTCGTAGTAAGGACATGGTCTTAGAAATGGGGTCCCTGCAGGCCAGGGAACGCGTAGGAGTACCTGCAAAAATTAAAATGCAAAGCATCCGCAGTATATAAATTGCATATATAATAAGCACGTAAGCACATAAGCCCTAGGTTCATAGGTTCGACGTAACGGCTTAGGGTGCCTACCCTTCCCATAGGAATGTTCTAGAAGGTCTCATGGGATTGTTCGTAGCCGCCGAGACTTTTTGTCTCTTTGGATTTTGGAACAACTCATTGGTCCATGAGGTTCGAGTTTTAGGGGTTGGTTCCCAGAGAGATCAGCCAAATACCAAGTCCAGCCCTCAACAAGGTCGAGCCTCGTATCAGACCTTTCCGGATATTCAACCCACTCTGAGTGGAATTATAATAAGACTCGTAGGCGATGTATTTCCCCTCTGGTCTTAAATATAATTCCCACGCTTAGGTTTAACACAATTTATAATATCCCAATAAAATACAGTAAAACAAGTAATTAAATAAACATTTATAAATTACTGTAAAAATTATGTAAATAAAAACTATAAATAAATAAAAAAAAAATTATATTTAAATATTTATAAGAACCTGATCCCCAAATCCTGCCATTTGTAGCTCCAAAAGATGCAGTACAATAATAAATATTAAAGTGGACAAATATTTATTTAAATTTTGTAAACGGAAATTGTGAATAAATAAATAATAAAAAAAATTAAATATTTAAATAAAAAATGAAAACCTAAATCCTAATCCAAACCCTAATTTTGGCAGATTAGCCAAACCCTAAAATTTTTGCCAAAAACCTACACCGTTTGCCAAAAACCTAAACCCTGCCAAAACCTATAGGAGTCTAATAATTCACCATTAAGTGTTTCCCCAGCAGAGTCGCCAGCTGTAGCAACCTGCCCTAAAATTTAAGCTTTTAGAGTCGCCACCTATTCTGAAGGGCGAATAGGAAACCCTACGCAGATATGAGATTCAGGGTAAGTTATTATAATCAGGTTGAGGGAAGGTGTTAGGCACCCTCAACCCTTTCCTAAAGGCTAACATTTAAAGATAAAGGTTTATGGCAAAAAATAAGGTTTATAGCTAATGAAATGAAAAAGGCAAAAATTAAGGTTTAAAACTGAATTGAGATTTTTAGGGGGGAGACTCGCCTTGTTACCAAGTGCCTACGTATCTCCTTATGGAGAATCAGAGTCAACGTAGTTCGGGCACAGGATTGTACGCCTTAGAATTGAATTTGTGGTTTGAACTTGATTAAAGGCTTTTTGAGTGGCCTGTCGTAGTATTGAAAGTTGTGAATTGAAAAGGATGAACATCCGTGGTATCGTGGTTTAGTGTTTTTTAGATGTTTTAGGCGTACAACCCTGATTTGATATGGCACTGTTAGATGCGGTGATCAATAGATTTGATCAGTATAGCTAACAGATTAATAGGCATTGCTGGTTACTCAGATCGATAGGTTGATCGTCGCGGGCAGCAAGTTGAATGTGTTTTAATTTGTAATTTTATCTCTCGTCTATTGCGACTAATAGATTTAGTCGGATCGAAGAGAGAATTAAAATGAAGGATTAGTTAGATTATTTTATTGCTTTATTCAGATATTTGATCAATACGACATAGAGAGTCGACTAATTCGAAGGCGGGATGAAATAGATATTCATCCGCCATTTATCCGTCAAAGGGGAAGTTAGAGTTTATTGTTTTTATCTCTCGTCTAATGCGACTAATAGCTTTAGTCGGGTCGAGGAGAGAATTAATCGGAGGTTAATGTTTCGCCAAATGGGCAATGGGATTGGACAAACCCTAATACTTACACCTTTATAGGGTTTTTGTTGATCTTTATAACCATTAGAACTAATTAAATCAAATAAGTCGAATCAATCGAAATAATCGAATAATCGGGACGTATTATAATCCTAACCCTAATCCTAATTTAATATCCTAACCTAATTTGATTTCTAATCCTAATTAAATAAATTAACTAAATTAATCATAATTACTTAATATTCAATCTAAAATAAATAAATAATAAAGTAAATAAAAATAAATAAAACCTGGGTCAGATCGTGTATGAGTGATCCTTGAGGCCTCATGGTACTCCTTCAAACCTGCTGCGTTGGATCTGCTTCCATGATGATCCAGTGGTTGATGACTGGAGGCGTATGGTGGTCTTGTGTGAGGATTGCGCACAGGATCCATGTTCATGCCAAGACTTGCAATTATTAAAAAAATAAAGGACCTTGGTGAGATTCGAACCCAGGTTCTGTCTCTCACACGCATACACGCTCCACCAACCCAGCCAATTACGTTCGCTGTCATTAACTTGGCGCGAGATCTATATCACCCTTGAAACGACGTTAAGAAAATAAAACAAAGCGCCATTACTGTTCATCATCACCTTCACACCTTCTCCTTTGACTCGGCCATGGCAAAACCTGCAAGAATCGGTGCAAATAGACAATAATAACCCAGATTGATTACAAATATCCTCCTGAATCCAACAAAACCCTCAATTCGGCCTTAAATCCTTCTTAGATGGAATTCCCAATTTCAAAAACGTGAAGCCCTAAGTATGGAAAAACTCTTTTCCTGTGCTCAAGCTTCAATTTAATCCAGAAAACATAACAACAAGATTATAATCACTTATATTCAATCAAATTCGAAGATATACGCATCTATATGTAAATCGGAGAAATTAAAAAAGAGCTTGAAAAACAACAATGGTGATGTTACGATTCTTTCTTTATTATCAGTGATGCTCTGTTGTCTCGTCATTTTCCTGCAAAATAAAGAGACCAATTGCAGAATTTGTATGAGATTTTGTTGTCAAAAAAAAAGTTTCTACAGGTTTTTGTATATGGCATGGTATTTGTTGTTGTTGGTTTTTCGGTGGTTCTAACACCATGATGTTTGTGTGGTGGGGACGGTTATATGTACAGTTTTGAAAGAGTTTTTTTTTAGATGGAAAATTTTATGTGTAAGGCTGGGTAGAAAGTGTTGATAGCAGTGTTTTAAAAACCGGACCGGACCGGCCGGTCGGACCGGTCGAACCGGGAACCGGCCAGGTAACCGGTCTGGTTCAATAGTCAGATCGGGTATGCCATCGAACCGGTGAGAACCGGTGAAAACCGGGAAAATCGAAAAAACCGGGAAAACCGGAAAACCGGCGGTTTAATTGTTTTTTTTTTAAAATTTTTTTTTTAACTTTTTTTTTAAAATTTTTTTTAAATTTTACTTTTTAAACTTTTTTTTTAATATATTTAGTAGTGTATTACTTAAATAGCATTCTCACATAGTTTTTTTCGTTAGTGACAAATTAAAAACTTTATTGTCTATTTGTTATCTTTGCTAATAAATTTTCTTAAATAGCATAAACATATTAAATTTTATTTGATTAGGATCATATTTTGAATTAAATTTGGTACATATTGGAGTTATTTTGTTATAAACTATTCAATTAGATTATGTTGTAATTAGACTTTGTTTAGATTATGTTGTAATTAGACTTTGTTTGCAATTAGACTTTGTAATTTTTTACTATTTTGTTATATGTGATACCTTTGTTTAAAATTTGAATTTAAGTTATAAAATTGTGAATTTATGATATGATATTTTTAAAATATTTAAAAGCTAGTTATATCTTTTTAGAGACTGAATCATCCGGTTCGACCGGTTTTATACCGATATAATGATAGGTCTATTCAACCGAATTATCCGGTTTAATCCGGTTTGGTCGTGCGGTTCGACCAGTGATCCAGTGGTTCGACCGATAAACCAGTGACCCAGTACCCTCACCGGTTCGATGACCGGTCCGGTTTTTAAAACACTGGTTGATAGTAAGAATTATGTACAAAAGTTAGTAAGAAAAAATGTGGTAGTGAAAAAGCGTGAAAAAAATAGTGAGGGGACTGGATAAGGGTTAGTTGTTGGAGTTGGCCTCCCCTAATTGTCTACAAAATATTCTATTTATATTAGTCAAATTAGGGTTTTTTTACACCTAATGGGCCTATTGCCCAATTAACTTAATAATTATAAAAAGAAAAATAATTCTAATAACAATAATAATATTAACAAACTTATAACTAATGTATGATTAATTCCTAATTAATTAATAACAAAAAGGTTAATGGTTCTATAATAACAAATACAATAATAATTAATAATATTAGTTAGTAAAATATACACATGCATAAAAATGAATAAATAAGTATAGTAGAATAAAAAATGGTGAAGAAGAAATCCTTAGAATGAGATATATGGGCCAACAGTTGGGCCCTAAATATCTGTTAATTGCACACCTCCGTTTGAAAAGAGTTTCATAAGAGATCAGGTTCAACAATAGATATATTAAACGCTGCAGCCCTTAATTTTAACACCCTCAATAAATTAACAGACGCGAACTTGATCGGGCAAATTTTTAGGGTATGACAGTGGTTAATTTATTTTATTTTATTTTTCATAAAATAAGAAAAAGGGAACCATTTGGGGAAAAAAGGAAGAACACGTGAAAAGAAGAGAAGAGAAAGAGGCAAGAACGTGAAACCGGAAGGAGAGCATTCAAGAGATTCATCGAGGTAAGGGGGGACTCTTCCTTTTAGTATCTCTTATGTGATCTTAGGTGATAGGTAGATTGATGTATGGTTTGATTCAATTAGACATTGGGATTGTTAGGTTAGGGTGTTCTAATTTGGATTGAATTGATGATGATTGTGTGAACTATTTGGTTAATAATGCGTTAAATGATGTTTTTGTGGTGTGTAATTGAATATATGATGATTGTATGCCTGTATGTGATGTCTGGAATCGTTTTTGGGTGAAAGGGGAGTGAAATCGCAGGGTCTGTCGCAGACTTGGGGTTTGCTGAAATCGCAGGTCTGCTGAGCGGAGGGGGGTCCGCTGAGCGGAGGTCCCAACGTAGTTCGCTTCTGTTTGACGTCGCTTGAGGTCCGCTGAGCGGGGGTTGGAAGGGTTTCGCTTTTGCCTTGCTCCGCTGAGCGAATCTTGCTGTGTGTGAATTTTTCCAAACTTCAAAATAACGTATCTTTTGATCCGTGTATCATTTCTTAGTGCCGTTTTGGGCGTTGTGTAAGTAATTAAATGTTTTATATGATGAACGATGAATATTGGTATTATCCAACCTTATTTCTTTAAAACTCGATTTAATTACTTGATAAGTATTGAACATTGTGTGCATATGAGATAGGTGTGACAATGTGTTTGATGTGATGATGAATTGGTGTGATTTGTTATTATGATTGTGATGGATGCATGACTATTTGAATGATGTTGAAAACATGTACATACTTATTCGGTGATGTGGTGTTGAAATGAGTTGCTCATCGTGATTTAGTGTGTTTTAAGTATGTTATATGTGTTTCATTCATTCATGTGCATTGATGTTGGATCCCGGTGAGGTTTGGATCGTTGGTGGACATATTTCCCATTGTGTGGAAATTGTGTCGGTGGGCCGTATCTCGATGAGGCGTATATCGGTTAGGTGGATTGATTCCACGGTTTATTGGTACCACATGCATAGTGTCAGTTGTGTCATATGCATTTTGTCATAATATGATTGTATGGATTTCTGTAGTATGTGTTGTAATATATTATTGTGTGAATTAATAATGGATGTGAATCTGAATATGTATAATTGGGTGAACGGTATATTATGATGCTTGTTGCTTATGAATTGCATAATATTTACTAATTGAGAATGAGACTCACCCCTACATGTTGTCATTTTCAGATCGAGGAGTAGCGACATTAGTGCTTGGTGAGGATGACTCATAGAGTTTATCCATTTATGTTGGATCGTGTCGGTCATGCTCTGATCTGTAACACTGGGGAACGATAGTTGTAGAAGTTTTTATGAACTTATCCATTTTATTTGATGTTGAAATATGATTCCATTTAGTTGTATTTGATGATGTTTAGTATTCCGCTGTGATAAACATGATTATGTTTTGGTGAATCGTTTCCTAATGAAGCATGACTTTGACCTTAGTTGATTTATTTATTTTAAATAATTGTGGCACCCTTGTGCATATGTTTTTACTCTGATTAATTATTAAAATTGCCGCGGGGTTTAGAAGGGTGTTACACTTTCTTTGTGCAGGCTGGAGATTTCCTGGGCTTCGTGGTCCACAAAAAGGGAATAGAGATTAATCAAAATAAAACAAAGGCTATTATGGAAACGAAGCCTCCATCCACGAAGAAAGAATTACAGTCTTTATTGGGAAAGATAAACTTCTTGAGAAGATTCATTTCCAACTTGAGTGGACGCACGCAAGCATTCTCTCTTCTACTTCGAATGAAGCAAGGAAAGTTCGAATGGAGTGCTGAACATCAAGAAGCTTTCGAGAAGATAAAGCAATACATGATGCATCCACCAATCTTATCTCCCCCAAATGGGAAGAAACACATGCGCCTGTATATTTCAGCGTCAGATAATACAATAGGTAGCATGTTAGCTCAAAAAGATGATAATGGCATCGAAAGGGCCATTTATTACTTAAGTAGGGTACTCAATGATGCAGAGACTAGGTATAGTGCAATAGAAAAACTCGGCCTTTGTCTATATTTCTCTTGTATCAAACTAAAGTATTATATAAAGCCAGTTGATGTTTATGTTTCGTCTCATTGTGATGTGATTAAACACATGCTATCAAAGCCTATATTGCATAGTCGAATTGGCAAATGGGCGTTGGCCCCTACTGAGTACTCTTTGATATTTCAACCCCTTAAAGCAATGAAAGGTCAAATCGTATCGGATTTCATTGTTGACCATGCAGTGGTTGAAAGCCCTCAACAATACGTAGAATTGAAGCCTTGGAAGCTATACTTCGATGGTTCAACCCATAAAGAAGGAACTGGCGTTGGAATACTAATAATTTCTCCTGATGGAATTCCAACAAAGCTCAAGTATAAGATCGAAGGTCCCTTATGCTCCAACAACGAAGCTGAATACGAAGCATTGATTGATGGACTTGAGGCTTTGTTAGAATTGGGGGCAACCAGAGTCGAAATTAAAGGAGACTCTGAACTAGTGATTAAGCAGTTGAAGAAAGAATACAAGTGTATCAAAGAAAATCTGATCATGTATTTTGTCATAGCAAATAGGCTGCTCAAAAAATTCGAGTACGTGGATCTAAATCACGTTTCCAGGTTGAAAAATCAAGAAGCGAATGATTTGGCACAATTAGCTTCAGGATACAGGGTATCAAAGGAGAAACTAGAAGAACTGATCGAAGTAAGAGGCAAGGCGATGGCTACCAGGCTCTCCCCAAGTGACTTGGAGAACTCACAATTAGGTTTTGCCAACAAACAAGAGTTTGAAGTTTTGAATGTAGACTCCTTGGCAGACACAGTCTGGAGAAGTCCAATTGTGAATTATTTGAAAGATCCTTCGACAGACACGGATAGAAAGGTAAAATATCGAGCCTTATCATACTTCTTAATGGGAAATGAATTGTTTAAGAAAACCCCCGAAGGAGTTTTATTAAAATGTCTGGGCGAAGCGGAAGCATATTTGGCTCTTTCAAATGTGCATAGCGGTGCATGTGGTGCACACCAAGCAGGGCACAAAATGAAATGGCTTTTATTTCGTTATGGAATGTATTGGCCCTCTATGTTGAAAGATTGCATAGAGTTTGCAAAAGGTTGTCAAGAATGTCAAGAGCATGCAGGTGTTCAACATGCCCCTGCAAATGAGTTAAGTTCAACAATAAAACCATGGCCTTTTAGAGGTTGGGCATTAGACTTAATTGGAGAAATTCACCCCAAGTCTTCTAGAGGTCAAAGGTACATTTTGGTAGGAATAGACTACTTCACAAAATGGGTCGAAGCAATACCACTTGCGAATGTGGATCAGGAGGCTGTAATTGAGTTTATTCAAAAACACATCATATACAGATTCGGAATCCCAGAAAGTATAACCACAGATCAAGGATCAGTGTTCACTGGGCGAAAGATGCAAGACTTCGCCAAAGAAACGGGGTTCAAATTATTTACCTCTACACCTTACTATGCTCAGGCAAATGGACAAGTCGAAGCAGCAAATAAAATAATAATTGGTATCTTAAAGAAACATGTAGGGAGAAAGCCCAAGAACTGGCATAAGACTTTGGACCAAGCACTTTGGGCTTGTCGAACATCGCCAAAAGAAGCTACAAACACAACGCCTTTCCAATTGACGTTTGGACATGATGCAGTACTCCCAGTCGAAATATACTTGCAATCAGTCAGAATCCAAAGGCAAGCAGAAATTCCTCCAAACACTTACTGGGAATTGATGATGAATGAATTAGTAGATTTGGACGAAGACAAACTTCGAGCATTGGAGATGATAAAAAGACAAAAAGAAAGAGTGTCCAGAGCATACAATAAAAAGGTGAAAGGTAAAACGTTTATTAGTAATGACTTAGTTTGGAAAGCTATTTTACCTATAGATCGAAAGAATCAAGCACTTGGTAAATGGTCCCCACATTGGGAGGGACCCTTTCGAATCTTGAAAGTGTTTTCAAATAACGCTTATGAAATAGAAGAATTGGCAGAAGATCGTAGGATTTTAAGGGTAAATGGGAAGTATCTGAAAAGATACAAACCAAGCATGCATGAGTAAAGATTCTTGCAAAAACGTAGATATTCGAAGTACGTTGCGTAGGCCAAAATGGTGGAACTAACACCAAAATGGCTGTATGTTCAAACAAACATGCATGGTAAGTACAGTAAGAAGACCAAAGAAACGTCAAAATATTTTTTCATTAATACCAAAGGAGTACAGGCGTTACAGAGAAGTTGGTTCCCAAAAAACATTGAAGATTACAAAATGCAAAACATAAAGCCTAAAACAACCCAACTCCTAGTTGATCCTTTGATCTAAACCCTCTAGAGACAGCAGGGGCAAGATTTCCGCCTCGAACATGTCCAAAGATCCAGATCTGCGCATCCTTCTCACTATCCCTTTTTTAAGGAACATGTAAGATAAGAGTCTTCCATATGGAAGGCATGTTACTACGCCTTGTCGAGTAGCAGCCATGGAAACTGCTTCAACAAGTCCTTTGAAGATCATCAGAGGAAAGTTGATTTTCTTCCCACGGAGGGCACAGAGTATAAACTCTAAATCCTCCACCATGATGCTATTTTGATCATGGTTTCGTGGACGAAAGTTGCCCACAAGGAGTTGATGCCAAACCCTGATGACCTTGGCGCTGAAAGGATCATTATCCATGAGAGTCCTCAACATAAGATGGGTGGTCATGTTGAAGGTATTGTCATCAAAAGTTTCTCCAGAGTTATTGCATCTCAGCAGGTTGGAGATGGTGGAGGGAGTAATAGTAATATGGGCCCTTCGAACCTCAGAAACGATAGTGGTTCTGCCTTCCGGATCTATGCACAGAGACGCAAACATCCAAAAGTCCGCTAACATATTGGGATAAACAGATCCCTCCAACATTTCATAGTAAAACTCAAGATCTTGGTTAGCAAAGAGAGCGCTAAGACTTATGAAGTTTTCATCAAGCTCTTCTTCAGAAAGTTTGAATTCTTTCTTGATGCAAGCGCTGATGTTAGCATGAGTTAGGGGTAATGCCATTTGGAGAAGAAGAGTTGGAAAAGGTTTTGTCTGATTCTGTGTTTGAGAGAATGCAAGAAGAAACGAAGTTTTGGGGAAAAGAGTTTGAAGAAAGTGTGAAGGAAGAAGTGGAATGCCAACCCTTTATATAGAATAAGTTGGTAGTAGAGGAATGGTTTGTTTTAATGATTGATTGGAATGCGTTTGGTATTCCAAAGAGAAGTTATGGCTTCCGCCGTTTCCCGCCCTTGGAAGTTGAAATATAATCATGATGAGAACTGATGCACGCACGTCTCAAATAGACGTTTTGGAAAAGGTGACGTCAGCTTTCAATGATGGTTACTGCTAAGGGTAGTAGAAACGTCAAGTCTAGGCTCAAAGGGCTGCGAAGGATAATCATGTCACGTGGTTACATTTATTAAAATTATTGTGACAGTGAAAAAAGTATATTTTGGCAAATTTTAGAGAATTGCTAAGACATTACTTATGATAATTGCAAAATAAAATATGTGGGGAGATTGAAAGATAAAGTTGCACATATATATATATATATATATATATATATATATATATATATATATATATATATATATATATTCTTGGAGAAATTTGATTACAAAACAAGATAAGTACGCAACACAAAAAGAGTACAAGGTTCGAAGCAACTAATTAAAATCTTTGGGAAGGTTATCTTTTATCTTCGAGTATTGGATCTCCCATAAGGACATATGACGTTCGATCAATGCCTGTTGTATTTTCAGTTCTTCGATCTCTGGCACTAGCTGTTGTGCCGTCTCGAAGTGTCGAATCCCTGACTGTGCCACTTCAGTTAATTCATCTTGATTGGTTTTTTGGATTTCTACCTGACGAGACTGGGAACCCTTTATCTTCCCTTTGAGTTGCTCAATTTCTTTCTTCCAGGCTTTGATATTTCTCTCACACTCTTCATATTCCCGTTGGTTCTTCGAACGCTCGAGCTTAAGGGTTTCAACCTTCTTCGTTGCATCGTTAGCAGCTTCCCATGAAGAACTGTGAGAAGTCATTTTTGCTGTGAGCTGTCCGTCAATATCCCGTTTTCGAAGGAGATTAGATTGGAGTTGCTCAATCAGAGAACTCAATAAGACAATTACTTCTAAGATTTCCACCGGAACAAGAAGTAAGTCCACTTTCTTCAGAAGGTTGTTTAGACCATAATATTTGGTGGAATCCTTGCTGAGAGCTTCGACGAGGTTAGTTTCAAAGAACTTCTCTCTTATCTGACGAAGGAGTTTAGGAACATCATCCTTGTCACCAGCACCTGCCAAGATAGTCGAAGGAGCTCCAAGGGACGAAGCGCTATCGATACTCATCATGGTCTTGAGGAAGCTCACAGGATCAGTCTTCTTGAGTTGCTCTAGTTCTGAGGGAGTAGGCATCGCAGGAGCTTGCTTCGAAGTAGTCACAGGACTGACCGTAGTTCCAAGGTTCGAAATTTCATTAGAACCAGGTGTAGCCAGTTTGGAAGTTTCTTCTGCAGCATCTTGTTCAGATATAGTGTCTTCGCTGCCAGTTGGTTGTCCAGCTACGTTACCACTATTCGAACATTGCGGATTTTCCTCCATAGTTTCATCTTGATGAGTGGGTGGAGACTCATAATTTGAATGGCTTTCTTCAGCAGACGCAGTTGGAATGATGGTTGCAAGAGGTTGATTGTCTTCGAGAACAGGAGAAAGCACATGAGATTCGTGTTGAGAGACACCTGTGACGGACAGTCAGGATCGATTAAAACGGAAAGGCAGAAAACTCATCTGTCACTCGAAAGAGCAGACATTTACCTCGAAGTTTGTCAAGGTCAATGTGTAAACTCGAGGCTTTGAGATCAGAAGTAGCGGTACCAGCATCATCCTGCAATTACAAGGTAAAAATGTGAGCTTAATCATTAGAATTAGAATGTAAGGAAATGATTAAATGATGAAACCCAAAATACCTTGGTCGGAATGTTGTCTGGACTAGAGTTATGACTCTCCATAATGGGGATAGTGCTGGCGGCCTTCAAGGGTGAGTCCTCGGAAGACACCTTGTCACTCGAAGAGGTGAGCTTCGAAGTCCCAGACCCCTTTCCTTTGGCTGAAGGGGTAGCAGTTTTTTGCTTTTTCTTTATCGTTTGTCTGGTGCGAGGAGGAGATTTATCTTCATCGTCTGAGTCGGCTGTTGGAGGAGTTTTTCGTTTTGAATGCGCTGGAGGCTTCAAGCTCTGAAGTGCATATTAAAACCAAGTGAGTGACATTCATTAAATTTTACAGGCTAAAATATAAGGTATCCATGTACCGTAGGTTTTTTGCTAGTGGTGACAGAATCACTCCCACTCGCCCTGGTATTCCTCGAAGTCCCAGAACCCTTTTGTACAGGGGCTTCCTTGATTTGTCTCTTTCGAGCAACAGCTGTGAACAAAATATAAATCAGTATTTCAATGAAAAAAGGGGGAATTAGTCGAAGGATTATCTAAACCCCAACCTTCAGGCATTGGAGTCAAAACGCGAACATGCTCAATATCTATATGAAGATGTCCTTTGAAAGTATCCAAGGTATGCTTAGTCGGGACCACTCGTTCAGCGCATTTTTTAGTTTGTTCCTGAAGAATTTTCATAGGATTTCCACACACAAACCAGTCTGGAAAAGGAGGACTTAAAGCCACACCAAAATCAACACTTGGCAGTGGAGGAAATTTTGGAGGATTAAGTTTGAAAGCCACTTCATAACGCAGTTCTGGTCGAACAGACGGGGGCAGTTTCAACTTATCCAGTTTAGCGGAAAACTTTTCACGTAAAGTAACCGCAGCCTCGCGAACGGTCCGACTAAGGTCATCAAGCCTATAGATAGTTTCAAAGAACTTTTGAAATGCTTGAATTTCTTTAATATGAGTCGAAGTACCTTTCTGGAAGTTCTCCTGCACATCAGCAAAAGCTGCAGTTAGTTCCCGAGTAAGGCTGTCAGCATCGAAGATTTGCGTAGAATAATATTATGTCCACCATTGATGAAAATCTATGGTAGAATAAAAAGCAGGCTCGAAGGAAATAGGAGACAAAGTGGTGATGCCAACGTATCGGGAGATTTTTTATTCATATCTATCTTCTGTCAGATGCGAAGTGTGTAGACACATGTGATTCCTTTTGTCATACAAACACTTCGGTTTGAGTTGAACCAGCCCAAATTGTCTTGAAACCAGATTCGGTTGATAGCAGAGGAGACAACAATGACTTTTTGGAGATCGAAGTCGGTGATATAACAACTTTGGGGTGAGGAAAGCCTCCCAGATGGTCATAGATTCAGCTTGTGGATCAGGAGAAGTGGCTGGAAATTCTCGAGTAAACCATTCGGGACCCACCTTACGTTGTACGAATGGAGCCATCGAAGGAGTGAATTGATGACGTTCAGCGAACATCATCATGAATGTCAGGAAAGTTTCGCGAAGTTTGCCACTTTCTTCCTTTGGAGTTATGTAAGTCAATCTGGTTCCTTCTACTGTTCGATCCTTTATGGTTTCACTTTCTTCATCCACGACATTTTTATATGGGAGGTGAGCCTCGAAAGTGGCATTAAGCCATAGTTGCAACAGCCAGAAAGGACCAGCGAAAAGAAGAGACCCTGTTTTGTAGTTCTTAACAAGGTCCGTTGCCTCACCAAGATTCTCATAAAGAAATCCTAGGATTAACTGGCCTAGGTTTAACTTTATCCCAGCATTTAGTTGGTTAGCCATGCAGAGATATCTTTTTGCTACTTGTATGGACCTAGAGCAAAAGACACACCTCGAGAGCCAAAGTGCTAGAAACGCTATGTGTTCTTCGTCAGAAACGTTTGGGTCTGTTTCATTATGGTATTGTTGAATGAAGGCAGTATAGGTGACTGTTGCTTCGTTAAAATTAATGGTGTCAGTATCCATGAAATTAGGGTCGAAGGTTTCCCCAGTTGGTCGAAGCCCTGTAATGGCAGCTACATCGAAGAGGGTAGGGGTAACCATCCCGCATGGAAGGTGAAAAGTATTGTGAGAAGCATCCCAGAAGTAAACTGACGCTACTAACATGGTTTGGTTATATTCTAAACCTGTTTTGGATAATTGGATTAAATCGTAAATCCCTAGTTGTTTCCGGAAAGGCGCTTTTTGCTTTTCCACTTTCGTTAGCCAAGCATAATACAGTCAGGATCCTTTGCTAGCGGGATTGACCTAAAGAATTTCACAAAATTGGTTACATAGTTTAACCTAATTTTTTCTAAGGCCAAAGGAGTTTCAATTGAGGTTTCTGTTGGGCTATCAGGGTTTGCTGAGACTGGGTGGCCTTCATCGTCTATCTTATTCTTACTAACTAAAGGCCTAGTCTTGTAATAAGCAGGAAAGAATTTATTCAAAGCGGAGTTATTTTCTCCTGGTAAAGGACCCATGAAGGCATGATTTTTTCCAGAAAGTTCAAAGGGAATGATTACCTGAGAAGCATAGATGGCGCGCGCCTCTGCAGTATTTGGATTTGGTATGTGTTCTTGATCCCCTGTCTGCATAGGATTTTGAAGTTTTAGAACAGGTTGAAGAACATTTGAAGAAGACGCCATGGGTAAATTTGATTTGGGAAATAGGTTTGAATGTAACTGAAGATGTTCTTTTCTGTGAAGAGAATGAGGAGATAGAAGTGAAAGTTATATGAAGGTAGAGGTTCAAGTATTTAAAGGTTTAACGGAAACCCTTTCAAATCTTTTGGGTAAAAGCCAAGAGACACGCGGCAGGAGTTGATTTAATCCAACGGCGGTCGAATAATTATTAGCTTTACTCCTAGTATATAGGAGTAATGATCATGAAGTAAGACCAGAACATGGGAATGTAAGTTATGAGAAGACATCTTTGAAAATGACAAGACGTTTTGGAAACAGAGTCATAAATGATTGTGACGTCAGTCAATAGTCTTGGAACTCTAAGAAGTAAGTAAAACGAAATCTTATTATAACAAGAAACGCCTATTTCTCTTGTTTTCGAAACAGGCATTTATTGGGGGCAATTTGTTAGCTGAAGATTTTGTTTGGGAAGAATATCTTTCGAAGGTTGAAATTCGAAGGAAGGTGGTTACTGATGACCATCTTTGAGATAAAAAATGGCTACTGATGGCCATGTTCGAAAGTGATGGTTTAAGTTGGAACGGAGACGGTTAGCACTGAAGCTAAATTCTAAAGGAATTGTCTTTGGAGACTTAGACGTTTTTTACGAAGATATGCAAAGTACTGAAGCTTAGCGTATTTTCGTGGTATTATTGATTCTGATTACTTTGCCACGTGTCGAAAGAGGATTCAGGCGGGATGATTTGAATTTCGAAGCAGTTTATGTAACCGCACGAAGACAGATGGCATCCTTGGATTTTCTGCGGGTAACGTGGCATTAGATTAGTGTAGGACCGTTAGGGTCGAAACTAGTATAAATAAGGGTCTTAATGTTAGGATTCCGTGTGTTCATTTTGTACAAATCACTCACATATTGCTCAAGTATCAAGTGTTAAGAGAACGAGTTTCGCTGAGAAATGTACGTATGACACCAACATCATTTTAAATACCTTTGTATCTTTCGTTATTCAAGTATCTTTTGATATTATTGCATTTCGTTCACTTCCTGTCATTTACATTCCTGCACTCTTTATTTTCATTCTATTTAATTTCGAAGCATTTAAGTCTTTACACTTTAAGATTCTTGCACTTTAAAGTTTTGTCTTATATTTTATCTTTATTTCATCTTTCGTTGATGTTGTATTTACGTGTATAACAAAGTTATTGTTAATCTTCATTTCTTTGATTAAGCATTTCTTATTTCGAGACAATCCAACCATAGACATGATTCGAACTATCATGAATAACAACCTTTTTGACTATGTCCTAGGATCAATCTAGTTGATCCTGCGAGTAACCAAATCATATTTATTATAGTTTGGAAGACTAGCGGTTGTTTACCGGAAATCACCGTAAACAAATTGGCAGTGTCAAACAAATTGTTATTAATTGATTGCTTTGTTTTGTCTAGAAAATATCAAGACCCTGTATGAACCTTAGGAACGGTAAATTAACCAACAGTGCACAACCGATTCCTAAACGAAGGTACAACAAGAAAATGGTCAATGTGGCCAGTGCAGGGGGAGATCAGGACCCCCCATAAGGGTCAGGAACAGTAGCGACAAGTTCTTCACATGTTTCGACTTCTGCTCCAGAAACCCAGGCTATATCGGTTTCGACGGAATCTGATCCTATAGGTAATTCCCAAGCGATACCTGAAAATACTGCAGGGACGACAGGAACGCTCCCAGTTTCGAGTTTGACTGCTATCCCTTCATTAACAGGTACAAGCGAGATATCGCATTTCACAACTAATACCACAAATCAGATGTTTACCCCAAGACCACCACCTGCCTCAGAGATGTGGAGATCCCATTTCCAATACGGAATGCCACCTTCATACTTGATAGGATTAGGAGGAGCGGGGCCTACATACACTACAACTAACCCAACAGCGTTTTTGCCTAATGTTGGTTCGATAGGTCGAAGCGGGCAGAATACGGCTTTCTCTGCCCAAGTACCCCCTTTTACCACAAATAGTCAAGCAGCATTTCGACAAGAAATGGATGCAAGTAACCATGATATGTTAGTAAATCTTGCTAAAGAATTGGGATCCATTTTGAATCCGTTAGCAACAAACATTGCTAGGACTAACCACGATAATGCGGAAACCTTCCAAAAAATATCATCTCAAATGAATCGAATGGCAGATTTTCTAGGAGTTCCACAAAATAGACGAAGGAACAACCAATCAACTTATCAGGAGGGGCAACCCATTCTAGAACAAGTTAGACCCCACTGTACCACCACCTAGGCCAACATCAGTCGAACAAAATCGAGTCGAACAAAACCAAGTGATAGACTTAAAAGCTCAAAGTCAAACGACTAACCTTGGCCAACAAGCAGTTACCCAGCCACAACCTAACTTAGTGGTGGTAAGAAGAAACAAACATCCCGATGAAGTGGTGCATAGGGTCAGGAGAGACAATCTGGCAACAGAAAACAATCTCACTGCCATGATAGAGAGAATAATGGCTAACAATGGTCTTAATACTGGGCTTCGACGCCTAAACTATACATCCCTAATAGCAGAATATATTATGCAAACGGAACTGCCAAGGGGTACCAAAGTACCAAAATTTACTAAGTTTTCAGGGGACACCAATGAATCTACCGTGGAGCACATAGCCAGATATCTGACGCAAGCAGGGGATCTAGCAAGGAACGAAGACTTAAGGATTAAATACTTCCCTAGTTCGCTAACAAAAAATGCTTTTGTGTGGTTCACTACGTTGCCCCCAAATTCCATAGATGCATGGGCACACTTGGAGAGATTATTCCATGAACAATTTTACATGGGTAAAACCAAGATAAGCTTGAAAGAATTGGCCAGCATCAAGAGGAAGTTCACGGAGTCTATAGATGATTACTTAAACAGGTTCCGTTTGTTGAAATCAAGATGCTTCACGACTGTCACAGAACATGAATTAGTTGAAATGGCTGCAGGTGGCCTAGATTATTCAATTCGAAAGAAACTGGATACTCAATACCTGAGAGATATGGCCCAGTTGGCAGACAGGGTTCGACAGGTCGAACGGTTAAAAGCATAAAAGGCCAGAGAAAGTAAGAGCTATAAGAAGGAGAGAGTAGCATACGTCGAAGCAGACGACAGTGATGGCGAACCTTTCGAAGATTCATACGACATGGAAGAGGTCGAAATAGATCTTGCTGAGTTAAAAGAAGCGCCACCTTATTCTTGCAAATTGCTTACCCCTTCTAATGGAAAGAATCCAGTAGAGAATGTCAAAAGCGATAGATTTCCTAAGAAAACTTATACATTTGACGTCACTAAATGTGACAAAATAGCATCAGTCATACATCATATACATCACATGCATATTCATACATTGCATACATTACTTCATGATAAATATACGAGTTTCTCATTTATTTTGAGAGACTCGTCATATAATACATGCACCATGACATTGCATAAAACTTAACTTCAGTTTTTCAGGACACAGGTACAAGCAGATAAACAACATCTCTGATCTAATTCAGTTACTACGAACGGTGCTGACACGGCCGACCTTCAAAGATCTAATTCCACCATCACGAACGGTGTGGACACGATCATCTCTCCAAGATCTAATTCATTTACTACGAACGGTGTTGACACGGTCGACCCTCAAAGATCTAATTCCATCATCACGAACGGTGTGGACACGATCATTTCTCCAAGATCTAATTCAGTTACTAAGAACGATGTTGACACGATCGACCCTCAAAGATCTAATTCCATCATCACGAACGGTGTGGACACGATCATATTTCCAAGATCTAATTCAATTACTATGAACGGTTCTGACACGATCGACCTTCAAAGATCTAATTCTATCATCACGAACGGTGTAGACACGATCAACTTTTCCAAAGTCTAGTTCAGCTACTACGAACGGTGCTGACACGACTAACATTCAACAAATTACTTCCCAACACTTCAAGTTCAGATATAGTCTAAACGTACAATTTATTCTGACTTTCAAGACAGGTGGCATCTTAAAGCCCACTTCATATCCCCAACATCCGGATGGCATCTCTAAGCCCATCCTCGATGGTACAAATTTCTGGGTACTCTAGTGTTCAATCCTCTTCCACCTTCAGATACCGACTGGCATACAAACCACTCTACATCCTCAGGTTTAAGAAGATTGAATAGGGGCAGCTGTCATACCCCAAAATTTGACCATCTCATTTATCTTTTCAAACTCATACCAAAGCTCAAGACTCAAAAACACACTCTCCTAGACAAGGGATCAATGAACTAGGGTTTTGAATTCTCTAAAGGAAATCAATGAATCAAAGGCTCCAATGGATTTCATATGGCCTATAATGTTTCAAACTATCTCTATGGCAAAGTACAAGCTTCAATTCCAAGGATTGCCCAATAAATTACTCAAAAAGTCAATAATCGACTAGTTTGACCTAAAAGTCAACTATGATCAAAGTACAGTCAAAATTCCTGATTTTTGGTCAACATCCTTATTTTGAAGTATCATTCATCATTTGATCATGATTTATCAAGAAAATCTCAGAAATCAACAAAATCCAAAGTTTCTAAATTAGGGTTTTTAGACTAAAAGTCAACTGAAATTTGACCAGCCATAACTTTCACATGGAACATCAGAAATTTTCCATCCAATGCTCAATTTGAAGGAAATTGAATTATCTACAAATTTGTCTCTCACATGCCAAGTCTAGAAATGCTTCATTTGAGAGATATGGATCAAAACATTATAGGTCCTTTTTGAAAGTCAACCAAAAGCAGTTTTTTGTCAAAACCAATATCATCAAGATAAAATCCTCAAATGAAAAAAAGCTTCCAAAGTGGCTTGTATAGGACATCTTGAGGTTTCCAAAAAGTCCTAGAACTCCTCCATATCTTAAAAATTGTGGGAGATATGCCTTGTCAAAGTTGGACAATTTTAAGAAGGAAAATGTGAAATAAAAGGCCTCAAAATGAATTTCTTTGCAAATAGGCCCATATTATTATGATCCAATATCCATCCACATGATATGTAGAGGCCTAAAATCCGATCGCCACTAATTTTTTATTTTATTTGAGTTTTTATGAATTATTAGTCAATTAAAAATGATAAATAATTCATATAAATTATGTAGAATCAAATATTTGATTTAGAGGCATGTAGGAATTAGATTGAATCATCATTTAAGCCTCATAAAACAAGAAATTTCGTGCAAACAAGATTGATTGAAAAAAGATTGAAATTTAGACTAAATTAGAAACATTCATGAACCATATTTTGCAAGATTGCAAATCAAAGATTTGATTGGATTTTCTACAAGTTAGTTAACCTAAATCCCTCTACTATATAAACACAACAAGTACAGACCCGTAATTCACAATTTTCTGGCCATTAGAACCCTAAACCGAGTTTGTAAAAGTCAAGGAAATCTCAAGATCGAATTCAAAGTTGCAGAGCAATTCAAAGAGATCCAAAGATTCAGAGACCTCCCCAGAGACCTCCCTGGTGTTCCCCTGAAGCTATCCGGATTATCTCCAAGCCCGTGCACATCCAAAACCATCATCAATACCTCACGGTTTGCACTATTCTAAAATTGTTCGATTACTTGCAATCACGCATCATAAACTGTTTTCGTTTGCATATTTGTGTTCTACATGATGTTTCAAAGGATTCCGGATGAATAATTGCGTTTCTGTGTTGTTATGAGTAAACCACCATTGTTAGGTTTTGTTAGTTTCAATTAGGGCTTTTCGATTCAGAACAAATTGAGCCACGAAACAGGTACCATTGCATTCGCATGAATGACACAAATCGATCCGTAGCGTCGCGCCAAATTTCTTATGTGTTTTGCTCGTATTAGTTGAACGCAGGTGTAATAGATACAAGGTTTTCATAGCGCTCTGTAAAAGAGCGCTGTAAAAGATGTGAAATTATCTTGTTGATGAAGAGGACGCTAACGCGTCACTTTCCCATAAGTGGCCTCGCGCGCGCGTTTTCAAGTTTGAAACAGAAAGATTCGGTGCATTAAGACTCACCTGGGTGTTGTGGTCCTTCAACACTTATCCATCAGATCAAGCTTATCCCAGATCCAACGCACAAAAGGCTGCTGGCACATCATACATCATCAGGAGTGTAACCCTCCATATTTTCATAATTTAATTTAAAATTAATTTAATTGAATTATGGAGAATTATTTGGAGTTATTGAGAATTATTGAGAAATTAAGCAAATGGGCTTGAGTTGTGATTAGTAAAGAGGGGGGTGCATGGGATAGCTATTTGTCGTTGGAAGATTTGTTACTGATGGTCAGACTGAGAGGACAATTCAGTCATTGGAAGATTTGTTACGTGCCTGTGTATTGGAAAAAGGTGGTGCATGGGATAGCTATTTGTCGTTGATTGAATTTACCTACAACAATAGTTTTCATTCGAGCATTGGTATGGCTCCATTTGAAGCTTTGTATGGTAGGAGATGTAGAACACCTTTGTGTTGGTATGAATCTGGTGAGAGTACGGTGATTGGACCAGAAATTGTACAAGAGACCACAGAGAAGATTAAATTGATTCAGGAGAAGATAAAGGCTTCTCAGAGTCGCCAGAAAAGCTACCATGATAAAAGACGAAGGACACTTGAATTTCAAGAGGGAGATCATGTGTTCTTGAGGGTGACTCCTACGACCGGTGTTGGTAGAGCACTGAAATCGAGGAAGTTGACTCTGCGTTTCATTGGTCCATATCAGATTACAGAGAGGATTCGAGAGGTGGCTTACCATATTGCGTTGCCACCAACGCTTGCGAATTTGCACGATGTATTCCACGTATCACAGTTGAGGAAATACATTGAAGATCCATCTCATGTGATCCAAGTAGATGATGTGCAGGTGAAGGATAATCTGACAGTTGAAGCTTTGCCTATGAGAATTAAAGATCGAAAGCTGAAACAATTGTGTGGCAAAGAGATAGCACTGGTCAGAGTAGCTTGGGGAGGACCAGCAGGTGAGAATGTGACTTGGGAACTGGAAAGTCAGATGAAGGATTCCTATCTAGAGTTATTTGCCTAAGGTATGTTTTTGAGGACGAAAACTCTTTTAGTGGGGGAGAGTTGTCACACTCCATATTTTCATAATTTAATTTAAAATTAATTTAATTGAATTATGGAGAATTATTTGGAATTATTGAGAAATATTGAGAAATTAAGCAAATGGGCTTGAGTTGTGATTAGTAAAGAGGGGGTGCATTGGTAGGCCCTATTACTAAATAAAATAGTTTTATTTTATTTTTCACAAAATAAAGAATTGTGAGAAAGAGGAATAGAACCAAGGAGAAGAGAAAAGTTTGAACGTGAAAGAGAAGAGAAACAGAGAAGTGCGAAAAGGGGAAGAGCGAAGAATCAACCTTTAGGTAAGGGGCGACTCTTCCATTTATCTTCTATTATGGGGTTATAGGTAGTAGGATAGAATTGATCATGTTGTTTATGTCAATTGAGTTATGCTTAAGTTGTAGAAATGTTAGGTTTTGGGAGAATTGATTAATAATGTCGTATTGATCATGTATGGTGTGAATTGGATGGTTGAAATGTGTTATAAATGTGTTAATTGTCTTTGTGGTTGCTGTTTCGGTGTTATAATACATTTGGGTGCGAATTGGTATGGATTCAGGTTTATACGGTGTTGGAAAATGGTATTTTTCTGCTACAGCAGCGTAGGAACCGGTTCCCAGGTGGGAGGAACCGAGTTCCCGTAGTAGAAACCAGAAGCGAAGGAATTCTGTTCAACAGGAACCGGTTCCCATGTAGGTACAACCCGGTTCCTAGTAGTAAAAACCAGAGAGGAGTTTCTGAAGGATTTCAGGAACCGGTTCCCACGTAGGGAGGAACCGAGTTCTGCGTGACTTTTTCTAAATTTTTCTTAACTTTGAAAACTCCTAACTTTTAAACCGTAAATCAGATTTTGGTGCCGTTTTGAGCATAGTAAAGCTAATCAAATGATTTACATAATAAAATAGTGTTTTGGATCGTGATTCGAAATTATTTTAAAAACACTCGATTTTATTTGGTTGTGGTGGCTTATGCGTACAGGTGCATTATTGGATGTTTTACCTGTTTTGATGTTGTGGTTATAATTGGTGTCTGTTATACATATATTGTTGATGTAAAATATGTATTTTATTATGGTTGAGAAATATCATAACTGTGTGTGGCTATTGATTATTGTATTGGTTGAGGATTATGACACTGGTTGGTTAATGTGGACGATGAGCATGTTATGGTTGATACATGCATTTCATAATCATTATGTGCCTGATCCTTGACGATGGTGGATCAGTGGTAGCTAATTCCCATTGTGTGGAATTAGTGAGTGGGTGTCGCCGTATCCTTGACGATGGTGGATCGGTGAGATGGGTTATCTCCGATTTTGGTACCACATGCATTTAGTTGCATTGCATTAGGTTACTTGTGTTATTATAACATGAATGGAAGATTGTCCAATGTTATAATACGTGTGATTGTGTATTGGTTGTGAATCTGATCGTAATTGTAATTGGGTTAATAATATGTGATTGATGTTTTACTATCTATATCTTATAACATTGGTTAAATGTGAATGAGACTCACCCTTACTGTTGTTATTTTTCAGATTGAGGAGTAGCTTTCGTACTTGGTGAGGATTAGCTCGTCAAGTAATTCGTTAGTGTCGGTTGGGTCAGTGTCATGCTCTGGTCGTGTAACACTGGGGACGTTATTTAGAGTTACTTGTTAAACTCTTTTATGGGGTGTTTTATTATGGGGGTGTTTTAAGTCTATGACTTTGGATGTTGCATTATTCAGATGTTATAGATAATTCCGTTGTGTTAACATGATGATCTGAATAATTTTGGTTTAACGTTCTCTTTCATGGCATGACATGAGTATTGTTTTAATTATATGGAAGTTGTAATACCCTTTTCATGTTTTACTCTGATTATTGTTTAATATTTATGTGGGGTATTATGAGGGTGTTACAATAATGGTATTAAGAGCGATGAATCAACCTTCAGGTAAGGGGGGACTCTTCCATTTATCTTCTATTTTGGGGTTATAGGTAGTAGGATAGAATTGATCATGTTGTTTATGTCAATTGAGTTATGCTTAGGTTGTAGAAATGATAGGTTTTGGGAGAATTGATTAATAATGTCGTATTGATCATGTATGGTGTGAATTGGATGGTTGAAATGTGTTATAAATGTGTTAATTGTCTTTGTGGTTGCTGTTTCGGTGTTATAATACATTTGGGTGCGAATTGGTATGGATTCGAGTTTATACGGTGTTGGAAAAATGGTATTTTTCTGCTACAGCAGCGTAGGAACCGGTTCCCAGGTGGGAGGAACCGGGTTTCCGTAGTAGAAACCAGAAGCGAAGGAATTCTGTTCAGCAGGAACCGGTTCCCATGTAGATACAACCCGGTTCCTAGTAGTAAAAACCAGAGAGGAGTTTCTGAAGGATTTCAGGAACCGGTTCCCAAGTAGGGAGGAACCGAGTTCTGCGTGACTTTTTCTAAATTTTTCTTAACTTTGAAAACTCCTAACTTTTAAACCGTAAATCAGATTTTGGTGCCGTTTTGAGCATAGTAAAGCTAATCAAATGATTTACATAATAAAATATTGTTTTGGATCGTGATTCGAAATTATTTTAAAAACACTCGATTTTATTTGGTTGTGGTGGCTTATGCGTACAGGTGCATTATTGGATGTTTTACCTGTTTTGATGTTGTGGTTATAATTGGTGTCTGTTATACATATATTGTTGATGTAAAATATGTATTTTATTATGGTTGAGAAATATCATAACTGTGTGTGGCTATTGATTATTGTATTGGTTGAGGATTATGACATTGGTTGGTTAATGTGGACGATGAGCATGTTATGGTTGATACATGCATTTCATAATCATTATGTGGCTGATCCTTGACGATGGTGGATCAGTGGTAGCTAATTCCCATTGTGTGGAATTAGTGAGTGGGTGTCGCCGTATCCTTGACGATGGTGGATCGGTGAGATGGGTTATCTCCGATTTTGGTACCACATGCATTTACTTGCATTGCATTAGGTTACTTGTGTTATTATAACATGAATGGAAGATTGTCCAATGTTATAATACGTGTGATTGTGTATTGGTTGTGAATCTGATCGTAACTGTAATTGGGCGAATAATATGTGATTGATGTTTTACTATCTATATCTTATAACATTGGTTAAATGTGAATGAGACTCACCCTTACTGTTGTTATTTTTGAGATTGAGGAGTAGCTTTCGTACTTGGTGAGGATTAGCTCGTCAAGTAATTCGTTAGTGTCGGTTGGGTCAGTGTCATGCTCTGGTCGTGTAACACTGGGGACGTTATTTAGAGTTACTTGTTAAACTCTTTTATGGGGTGTTTTATTATGGGGGTGTTTTAAGTCTATGACTTTGGATGTTGCATTATTCAGATGTTATAGATAATTCCGTTGTGTTAACATGATGATCTGAATATTTTTGGTTTAACGTTCTCTTTTATGGCATGACATGAGTATTGTTTTAATTATATGAAATTTGTAATACCCTTTTCATGTTTTACTCTGATTATTGTTTAATATTTATGTGGGGTATTATGAGGGTGTTACAATAATGGTATTAAGAGCGATGAATCAACCTTCAGGTAAGGGGGGACTCTTCCATTTATCTTCTATTATGGGGTTATAGGTAGTAGGATAGAATTGATCATGTTGTTTATGTCAATTGAGTTATGCTTAGGTTGTAGAAATGTTAGGTTTTGGGAGAATTGATTAATAATGTCGTAATGATCATGTATGGTGTGAATTGGATGGTTGAAATGTGTTATAAATGTGTTAATTGTCTTTGTGGATGCTGTTTCGGTGTTATAATACATTTGGGTGCGAATTGGTATGGATTCGGGTTTATACGGTGTTGGAAAAATGGTATTTTTCTGCTACAGCAGCGTAGGAACCGGTTCCCAGGCGGGAGGAACCGGGTTCCCGTAGTAGAAACCACAAGCGAAGGAATTCTGTTCAGCAGGAACCGGTTCCCATGTAGGTACAACCCGGTTCCTAGTAGTAAAAACCAGAGAGGAGTTTCTGAAGGATTTTAGGAACCGGTTCCCACGTAGGGAGGAACCGAGTTCTGCGTGACTTTTTCTAAATTTTTCTTAACTTTGAAAACTCCTAACTTTTAAACCGTAAATCAGATTTTGGTGCCGTTTTGAGCATAGTAAAGCTAATCAAATGTTTTACATAATAAAATAGTGTTTTGGATCGTGATTCGAAATTATTTTAAAAACACTCGATTTTATTTGGTTGTGGTGGCTTATGCGTACAGGTGCATTATTGGATGTTTTACCAGTTTTGATGTTGTGGTTTTAATTGGTGTTTGTTATACATATATTGTTGATGTAAAATATGTATTTTATTATGGTTGAGAAATAGCATAACTGTGTGTGGCTATATATTATTGTATTGGTTGATGATTATGACATTGGTTGGTTAATGTGGACGATGAGCATGTTATGGTTGATACATGCATTTCATAATCATTATGTGGCTGATCCTTGACGATGGTGGATCAGTGGTAGCTAATTCCCATTGTGTGGAATTAGTGAGTGGGTGTCGCCGTATCCTTGACGATGGTGGATCGGTGAGATGGGATATCTCCGATTTTGGTACCACATGCATTTACTTGCATTGCATTAGGTTACTTGTGTTATTATAACATGAATGGAAGATTGTCCAATGTTATAATACGTGTGATTGTGTATTGGTTGTGAATCTGATCGTAACTGTAATTGGGTTAATAATATGTGATTGATGTTTTACTATCTATATCTTATAACATTGGTTAAATGTGAATGAGACTCACCCTTACTGTTGTTATTTTTCAGATTGAGGAGTAGCTTTCATACTTGGTGAGGATTAGCTCGTCAAGTAATTCGTTAGTGTCGGTTGGGTCAGTGTCATGCTCTGGTCGTGTAACACTGGGGACGTTATTTAGAGTTACTTGTTAAACTCTTTTATGGGGTGTTTTATTATGGGGGTGTTTTAAGTCTATGACTTTGGATGTTGCATTATTCAGATGTTATAGATAATTCCATTGTGTTAACATGATGATCTGAATATTTTTGGTTTAACGTTCTCTTTTATGGCATGACATGAGTATTGTTTTAATTATATGAAATTTGTAATACCCTTTTCATGTTTTACTATGTTTATTGTTTAATATTTATGTGAGGTATTATGAGGGTGTTACAATAATGGTATTAAGAGCGATGAATCAACCTTCAGGTAAGGGGGGACTCTTCCATTTATCTTCTATTATGGGGTTATAGGTAACAGGATAGAATTGATCATGTTGTTTATGTCAATTGAGTTATGCTTAGGTTGTAGAAATGTTAGGTTTTGGGAGAATTGATTAATAATGTCGTATTGATCATGTATGGTGTGAATTGGATGGTTGAAATGTGTTATAAATGTGTTAATTGTCTTTGTGGTTGCTGTTTCGGTGTTATAATACATTTGGGTGCGAATTGGAATGGATTCGGGTTTAAACGGTGTTGGAAAAATGGTATTTTTCTGCTACAGCAGCGTAGGAACCGGTTCCCAGGCGGGAGGAACCGGGTTCCCGTAGTAGAAACCACAAGCGAAGGAATTCTGTTCAGCAGGAACCGGTTCCCATGTAGGTACAACCCGGTTCCTAGTAGTAAAAACCAGAGAGGAGTTTCTGAAGGATTTTAGGAACCGGTTCCCACGTAGGGAGGAACCGAGTTCTGCGTGACTTTTTCTAAATTTTTCTTAACTTTGAAAACTCCTAACTTTTAAACCGTAAATCAGATTTTGGTGCCGTTTTGAGCATAGTAAAGCTAATCAAATGATTTACATAATAAAATAGTGTTTTGGATCGTGATTCGAAATTATTTTAAAAACACTCGATTTTATTTGGTTGTGGTGGCTTATGCGTACAGGTGCATTATTGGATGTTTTACCTGTTTTAATGTTGTGGTTTTAATTGGTGTTTGTTATACATATATTGTTGATGTAAAATATGTATTTTATTATGGTTGAGAAATAGCATAACTGTGTGTGGCTATATATTATTGTATTGGTTGATGATTATGACATTGGTTGGTTAATGTGGACGATGAGCATGTTATGGTTGATACATGCATTTCATAATCATTATGTGGCTGATCCTTGACGATGGTGGATCAGTGGTAGCTAATTCCCATTGTGTGGAATTAGTGAGTGGGTGTCGCCGTATCCTTGAAGATGGTGGATCGGTGAGATGGGTTATCTCCGATTTTGGTACCACATGAATTTAGTTGCATTGCATTAGGTTACTTGTGTTATTATAACATGAATGGAAGATTGTCCAATGTTATAATACGTGTGATTGTGTATTGGTTGTGAATCTGATCGTAACTGTAATTGGGTTAATAATATGTGATTGATGTTTTACTATCTATATCTTATAACATTGGTTAAATGTGAATGAGACTCACCCTTACTGTTGTTATTTTTCAGATTGAGGAGTAGCTTTCGTACTTGGTGAGGATTAGCTCGTCAAGTAATTCGTTAGTGTCGGTTGGGTCAGTGTCATGCTCTGGTCGTGTAACACTGGGGACGTTATTTAGAGTTACTTGTTAAACTCTTTTATGGGGTGTTTTATTATGGGGGTGTTTTAAGTCTATGACTTTGGATGTTGAATTATTCAGATGTTATAGATAATTCCGTTGTGTTAACATGATGATCTGAATAATTTTGGTTTAACGTTCTCTTTTATGGCATGACATGAGTATTGTTTTAATTATATGGAAGTTGTAATACCCTTTTCATGTTTTACTCTGATTATTGTTTAATATTTATGTGGGGTATTATGAGGGTGTTACAATAATGGTATTAAGAGCGATGAATCAACCTTCAGGTAAGGGGGGACTCTTCCATTTATCTTCTATTTTGGGGTTATAGGTAGTAGGATAAAATTGATCATGTTGTTTATGTCAATTGAGTTATGCTTAGGTTGTAGAAATGTTAGGTTTTGGGAGAATTGATTAATAATGTCGTATTGATCATGTATGGTGTGAATTGGATGGTTGAAATGTGTTATAAATGTGTTAATTGTCTTTGTGGTTGGTGTTTCGGTGTTATAATACATTTGGGTGCGAATTGGTATGGATTCGGGTTTATACGGTGTTGGAAAAATGGTATTTTTCTGCTACAGCAGCGTAGGAACCGGTTCCCAGGCGGGAGGAACCGGGTTCCCGTAGTAGAAACCAGAAGCGAAGGAATTCTGTTCAGCAGGAACCGGCTCCCATGTAGGTACAACCCGGTTCCTAGTAGTAAAAACCAGAGAGGAGTTTCTGAAGGATTTCAGGAACCGGTTCCCACGTAGGGAGGAACCGAGTTCTGCGTGACTTTTTCTAAATTTTTCTTAACTTTGAAAACTCCTAACTTTTAAACCGTAAATCAGATTTTGGTGCCGTTTTGAGCATAGTAAAGCTAATCAAATGATTTACATAATAAAATAGTGTTTTGGATCGTGATTCGAAATTATTTTAAAAACACTCGATTTTATTTGGTTGTGGTGGCTTATGCGTACAGGTGCATTATTGGATGTTTTACCTATTTTGATGTTGTGGTTATAATTGGTGTTTGTTATACATATATTGTTGATATAAAATATGTATTTTATTATGGTTGAGAAATAGCATAACTGTGTGTGGCTATTGATTATTGTATTGGTTGACGATTATGACATTGGTTGGTTAATGTGGACGATGAGCATGTTATGGTTGATACATGCATTTCATAATCATTATGTGGCTGATCCTTGACGATGGTGGATCAGTGGTAGCTAATTCCCATTGTGTGGAATTAGTGAGTGGGTGTCGCCGTATCCTTGACGATGGTGGATCGGTGAGATGGGTTATCTCCGATTTTGGTACCACATGAATTTAGTTGCATTGCATTAGGTTACTTGTGTTATTATAACATGAATGGAAGATTGACCAATGTTATAATACGTGTGATTGTGTATTGGTTGTGAATCTGATCGTAACTGTAATTGGGTTAATAATATGTGATTGATGTTTTACTATCTATATCTTATAACATTGGTTAAATGTGAATGAGACTCACCCTTACTGTTGTTATTTTTCAGATTGAGGAGTAGCTTTCGTACTTGGTGAGGATTAGCTCGTCAAGTAATTCGTTAGTGTCGGTTGGGTCAGTGTCATGCTCTGGTCGTGTAACATTGGGGACGTTATTTAGAGTTACTTGTTAAACTCTTTTATGGGGTGTTTTATTATGGGGGTGTTTTAAGTCTATGACTTGGGATGTTGCATTATTCAGATGATAAAGATAATTCCGTTGTGTTAACATGATGATCTGAATAATTTGGGATTAACGTTCTCTTTTATGGCATGACATGAGTATTGTTTTAATTATATGAAATTTGTAATACCCTTTTCATGTTTTACTCTGATTATTGTTTAATATTTATGTAGGGTATTAGGAGGGTGTTACAATAATGGTATTAAGAACGATGAATCAACCTTTTCATGTAATACCCTTTTCATGTTTTTCTTAACTTTGAAAACTCCTAACTTTTAAACCGTAAATCAGATTTTGGTGCCGTTTTGAGCATAGTAAAATTAATCAAATGATTTACATAATAAAATAGTGTTTTGGATCGTGATTCGAAATTATTTTAAAAACACTCGATTTTATTTGGTTGTGGTGGCTTATGCGTACAGGTGCATTATTGGATGTTTTACCTGTTTTGATGTTGTGGTTTTAATTGGTGTTTGTTATACATATATTGTTGATGTAAAATATGTATTTTATTATGGTTGAGAAATAGCATAACTGTGTGTGGCTATATATTATTGTATTGGTTGATGATTATGACATTGGTTGGTTAATGTGGACGATGAGCATGTTATGGTTGATACATGCATTTCATAATAATTATGTGGCTGATCCTTGACGATGGTGGATCAGTGGTAGCTAATTCCCATTGTGTGGAATTAGTGAGTGGGTGTCGCCGTATCCTTGAAGATGGTGGATCGGTGAGATGGGTTATCTCCGATTTTGGTACCACATGCATTTACTTGCATTGCATTAGGTTACTTGTGTTATTATAACATGAATGGAAGATTGTCCAATGTTATAATACGTGTGATTGTGTATTGGTTGTGAATCTGATCGTAACTGTAATTGGGTTAATAATATGTGATTGATGTTTTACTATCTATATCTTATAACATTGGTTAAATGTGAATGAGACTCACCCTTACTGTTGTTATTTTTCAGATTGAGGAGTAGCTTTCGTACTTGGTGAGGATTAGCTCGTCAAGTAATTCGTTAGTGTCGGTTGGGTCAGTGTCATGCTCTGGTCGTGTAACACTGGGGACGTTATTTAGAGTTACTTGTTAAACTCTTTTATGGGGTGTTTTATTATGGGGGTGTTTTAAGTCTATGACTTTGGATGTTGAATTATTCAGATGTTATAGATAATTCCGTTGTGTTAACATGATGATCTGAATAATTTTGGTTTAACGTTCTCTTTTATGGCATGACATGAGTATTGTTTTAATTATATGAAATTTGTAATACCCTTTTCATGTTTTACTCTGATTATTGTTTAATATTTATGTAGGGTATTAGGAGGGTGTTACAATAATGGTATTAAGAACGATGAATCAACCTTTTCATGTAATACCCTTTTCATGTTTTTCTTAACTTTGAAAACTCCTAACTTTTAAACCGTAAATCAGATTTTGGTGCCGTTTTGAGCATAGTAAAATTAATCAAATGATTTACATAATAAAATAGTGTTTTGGATCGTGATTCGAAATTATTTTAAAAACACTCGATTTTATTTGGTTGTGGTGGCTTATGCGTACAGGTGCATTATTGGATGTTTTACCTGTTTTGATGTTGTGGTTTTAATTGGTGTTTGTTATACATATATTGTTGATGTAAAATATGTATTTTATTATGGTTGAGAAATAGCATAACTGTGTGTGGCTATATATTATTGTATTGGTTGATGATTATGACATTGGTTGGTTAATGTGGACGATGAGCATGTTATGGTTGATACATGCATTTCATAATAATTATGTGGCTGATCCTTGACGATGGTGGATCAGTGGTAGCTAATTCCCATTGTGTGGAATTAGTGAGTGGGTGTCGCCGTATCCTTGAAGATGGTGGATCGGTGAGATGGGTTATCTCCGATTTTGGTACCACATGCATTTACTTGCATTGCATTAGGTTACTTGTGTTATTATAACATGAGTGGAAGATTGTCCAATGTTATAATACGTGTGATTGTGTATTGGTTGTGAATCTGATCGTAACTATAATTGGGTTAATAATATGTGATTGATGTTTTACTATCTATATCTTATAACATTGGTTAAATGTGAAAGAGACTCACCCTTACTGTTGTTATTTTTCAGATTGAGGAGTAGCTTTCGTACTTGGTGAGGATTAGCTCATCAAGTAATTCGTTAGTGTCGGTTGGGTCAGTGTCATGCTCTGGTCGTGTAACACTGGGGACGTTATTTAGAGTTACTTGTTAAACTCTTTTATGGGGTGTTTTATTATGGGGGTGTTTTAAGTCTATGACTTTGGATGTTGAATTATTCAGATGTTATAGATAATTCCGTTGTGTTAACATGATGATCTGAATAATTTTGGTTTAACGTTCTCTTTTATGGCATGACATGACTATTGTTTTAATTATATGGAAGTTGTAATACCCTTTTCATGTTTTACTCTGATTATTGTTTAATATTTATGTGGGGTATTATGAGGGTGTTACAATAATGGTATTAAGAGCGATGAATCAACCTTCAGGTAAGGGGGGACTCTTCCATTTATCTTCTATTTTGGTGTTATAGGTAGTAGGATAGAATTGATCATGTTGTTTATGTCAATTGAGTTATGCTTAGGTTGTAGAAATGTTAGGTTTTGGGAGAATTGATTAATAATGTCGTATTGATCATGTATGGTGTGAATTGGATGGTTGAAATGTGTTATAAATGTGTTAATTGTCTTTGTGGTTGCTGTTTCGGTGTTATAATACATTTGGGTGCGAATTGGTATGGATTCGGGTTTATACGGTGTTGGAAAAATGGTATTTTTCTGCTACAGCAGCGTAGGAACCGGTTTCCAGGCGGGAGGAACCGGGTTCCCGTAGTAGAAACCAGAAGCGAAGGAATTCTGTTCAGCAGGAACCGGCTCCCATGTAGGTACAACCCAGTTCCTAGTAGTAAAAACCAGAGAGGAGTTTCTAAAGGATTTCAGGAACCGGTTCCCACGTAGGGAGGAACCGAGTTCTGCGTGACTTTTTCTAAATTTTTCTTAACTTTGAAAACTCCTAACTTTTAAACCGTAAATCAGCTTTTGGTGCCGTTTTGAGCATAGTAAAGCTAATCAAATGATTTACATAATAAAATAGTGTTTTGGATCGTGATTCGAAATTATTTTAAAAACACTCGATTTTATTTGGTTGTGGTGGCTTATGCGTACAGGTGCATTATTGGATGTTTTACCTATTTTGATGTTGTGGTTATAATTGGTGTTTGTTATACATATATTGTTGATATAAAATATGTATTTTATTATGGTTGAGAAATAGCATAACTGTGTGTGGCTATTGATTATTGTATTGGTTGATGATTATGACATTGGTTGGTTAATGTGGACGATGAGCATGTTATGGTTGATACATGCATTTCATAATCATTATGTGGCTGATCCTTGACGATGGTGGATCAGTGGTAGCTAATTCCCATTGTGTGGAATTAGTGAGTGGGTGTCGCCGTATCCTTGACGATGGTGGATCGGTGAGATGGGTTATCTCCGAATTTGGTACCACATGCATTTACTTGCATTGCATTAGGTTACTTGTGTTATTATAACATGAATGGAAGATTGTCCAACGTTATAATACGTGTGATTGTGTATTGGTTGTGAATCTGATCGTAACTGTAATTGGGTTAATAATATGTGATTGATGTTTTACTATCTATATCTTATAACATTGGTTAAATGTGAATGAGACTCACCCTTACTGTTGTTATTTTTCAGATTGAGGAGTAGCTTTCGTACTTGGTGAGGATTAGCTCGTCAAGTAATTCGTTAGTGTCGGTTGGGTCAGTGTCATGCTCTGGTCATGTAACACTGGGGACGTTATTTAGAGTTACTTGTTAAACTCTTTTATGGGGTGTTTTATTATGGGGGTGTTTTAAGTCTATGACTTTGGATGTTGCATTATTCAGATGATAAAGATAATTCCGTTGTGTTAACATGATGATCTGAATAATTTGGGATTAACGTTCTCTTTTATGGCATGACATGAGTATTGTTTTAATTATATGAAATTTGTAATACCCTTTTCATGTTTTACTCTGATTATTGTTTAATATTTATGTAGGGTATTAGGAGGGTGTTACAATAATGGTATTAAGAACGATGAATCAACCTTTTCATGTAATACCCTTTTCATGTTTTTCTTAACTTTGAAAACTCCTAACTTTTAAACCGTAAATCAGATTTTGGTGCCGTTTTGAGCATAGTAAAATTAATCAAATGATTTACATAATAAAATAGTGTTTTGGATCGTGAGTCGAAATTATTTTAAAAACACTCGATTTTATTTGGTTGTGGTGGCTTATGCGTACAGGTGCATTATTGGATGTTTTACCTGTTTTGATGTTGTGGTTTTAATTGGTGTTTGTTATACATATATTGTTGATGTAAAATATGTATTTTATTATGGTTGAGAAATAGCATAACTGTGTGTGGCTATATATTATTGTATTGGTTGATGATTATGACATTGGTTGGTTAATGTGGACGATGAGCATGTTATGGTTGATACATGCATTTCATAATAATTATGTGGCTGATCCTTGACGATGGTGGATCAGTGGTAGCTAATTCCCATTGTGTGGAATTAGTGAGTGGGTGTCGCCGTATCCTTGAAGATGGTGGATCGGTGAGATGGGTTATCTCCGATTTTGGTACCACATGAATTTAGTTGCATTGCATTAGGTTACTTGTGTTATTATAACATGAATGGAAGATTGTCCAATGTTATAATACGTGTGATTGTGTATTGGTTGTGAATCTGATCGTAACTGTAATTGGGTTAATAATATGTGATTGATGTTTTACTATCTATATCTTATAACATTGGTTAAATGTGAATGAGACTCACCCTTACTGTTGTTATTTTTCAGATTGAGGAGTAGCTTTCGTACTTGGTGAGGATTAGCTCGTCAAGTAATTCGTTAGTGTCGGCTGGGTCAGTGTCATGCTCTGGTCGTGTAACACTGGGGACGTTATTTAGAGTTACTTGTTAAACTCTTTTATGGGGTGTTTTATTATGGGGGTGTTTTAAGTCTATGACTTTGGATGTTGCATTATTCAGATGATAAAGATAATTCCGTTGTGTTAACATGATGATCTGAATAATTTGGGATTAACGTTCTCTTTTATGGCATGACATGAGTATTGTTTTAATTATATGAAATTTGTAATACCCTTTTCATGTTTTACTCTGATTATTGTTTAATATTTATGTAGGGTATTAGGAGGGTGTTACAATAATGGTATTAAGAACGATGAATCAACCTTTTCATGTAATACCCTTTTCATGTTTTTCTTAACTTTGAAAACTCCTAACTTTTAAACCGTAAATCAGATTTTGGTGCCGTTTTGAGCATAGTAAAATTAATCAAATGATTTACATAATAAAATAGTGTTTTGGATCGTGAGTCGAAATTATTTTAAAAACACTCGATTTTATTTGGTTATGGTGGCTTATGCGTACAGGTGCATTATTGGATGTTTTACCTGTTTTGATGTTGTGGTTTTAATTGGTGTTTGTTATACATATATTGTTGATGTAAAATATGTATTTTATTATGGTTGAGAAATAGCATAACTGTGTGTGGCTATATATTATTGTATTGGTTGATGATTATGACATTGGTTGGTTAATGTGGACGATGAGCATGTTATGGTTGATACATGCATTTCATAATAATTATGTGGCTGATCCTTGACGATGGTGGATCAGTGGTAGCTAATTCCCATTGTGTGGAATTAGTGAGTGGGTGTCGCCGTATCCTTGAAGATGGTGGATCGGTGAGATGGGTTATCTCCGATTTTGGTACCACATGAATTTAGTTGCATTGCATTAGGTTACCTTTGTTATTATAACATGAATGGAAGATTGTCCAATGTTATAATACGTGTGATTGTGTATTGGTTGTGAATCTGATCGTAACTGTAATTGGGTTAATAATATGTGATTGATGTTTTACTATCTATATCTTATAACATTGGTTAAATGTGAATGAGACTCACCCTTACTGTTGTTATTTTTCAGATTGAGGAGTAGCTTTCATACTTGGTGAGGATTAGCTTGTCAAGTAATTCGTTAGTGTCGGTTGGGTCAGTGTCATGCTCTGGTCGTGTAACACTGGGGACGTTATTTAGAGTTACTTGTTAAACTCTTTTATGGGGTGTTTTATTATGGGGGTGTTTTAAGTCTATGACTTCGGATGTTGCATTATTCAGATGATAAAGATAATTCCGTTGTGTTAACATGATGATCTGAATAATTTGGGATTAACGTTCTCTTTTATGGCATGACATGAGTATTGTTTTAATTATATGAAAGTTGTAATACCCTTTTCATGTTTTACTCTGATTATTGTTTAATATTTATGTAGGGTATTAGGAGGGTGTTACAATAATGGTATTAAGAACGATGAATCAACCTTTTCATGTAATACCCTTTTCATGTTTTTCTTAACTTTGAAAACTCCTAACTTTTAAACCGTAAATCAGATTTTGGTGCCGTTTTGAGCATAGTAAAATTAATCAAATGATTTACATAATAAAATAGTGTTTTGGATCGTGAGTCGAAATTATTTTAAAAACACTCGATTTTATTTGGTTGTGGTGGCTTATGCGTACAGGTGCATTATTGGATGTTTTACCTGTTTTGATGTTGTGGTTTTAATTGGTGTTTGTTATACATATATTGTTGATGTAAAATATGTATTTTATTATGGTTGAGAAATAGCATAACTGTGTGTGGCTATATATTATTGTATTGGTTGATGATTATGACATTGGTTGGTTAATGTGGACGATGAGCATGTTATGGTTGATACATGCATTTCATAATAATTATGTGGCTGATCCTTGACGATGGTGGATCAGTGGTAGCTAATTCCCATTGTGTGGAATTAGTGAGTGGGTGTCGCCGTATCCTTGAAGATGGTGGATCGGTGAGATGGGTTATCTCCGATTTTGGTACCACATGAATTTAGTTGCATTGCATTAGGTTACTTGTGTTATTATAACATGAATGGAAGATTGTCCAATGTTATAATACGTGTGATTGTGTATTGGTTGTGAATCTGATCGTAACTGTAATTGGGTTAATAATATGTGATTGATGTTTTACTATCTATATCTTATAACATTGGTTAAATGTGAATGAGACTCACCCTTACTGTTGTTATTTTTCAGATTGAGGAGTAGCTTTCGTACTTGGTGAGGATTAGCTCGTCAAGTAATTCGTTAGTGTCGGCTGGGTCAGTGTCATGCTCTGGTCGTGTAACACTGGGGACGTTATTTAGAGTTACTTGTTAAACTCTTTTATGGGGTGTTTTATTATGGGGGTGTTTTAAGTCTATGACTTTGGATGTTGCATTATTCAGATGATAAAGATAATTCCGTTGTGTTAACATGATGATCTGAATAATTTGGGATTAACGTTCTCTTTTATGGCATGACATGAGTATTGTTTTAATTATATGAAATTTGTAATACCCTTTTCATGTTTTACTCTGATTATTGTTTAATATTTATGTAGGGTATTAGGAGGGTGTTACAATAATGGTATTAAGAACGATGAATCAACCTTTTCATGTAATACCCTTTTCATGTTTTTCTTAACTTTGAAAACTCCTAACTTTTAAACCGTAAATCAGATTTTGGTGCCGTTTTGAGCATAGTAAAATTAATCAAATGATTTACATAATAAAATAGTGTTTTGGATCGTGAGTCGAAATTATTTTAAAAACACTCGATTTTATTTGGTTGTGGTGGCTTATGCGTACAGGTGCATTATTGGATGTTTTACCTGTTTTGATGTTGTGGTTTTAATTGGTGTTTGTTATACATATATTGTTGATGTAAAATATGTATTTTATTATGGTTGAGAAATAGCATAACTGTGTGTGGCTATATATTATTGTATTGGTTGATGATTATGACATTGGTTGGTTAATGTGGACGATGAGCATGTTATGGTTGATACATGCATTTCATAATAATTATGTGGCTGATCCTTGACGATGGTGGATCAGTGGTAGCTAATTCCCATTGTGTGGAATTAGTGAGTGGGTGTCGCCGTATCCTTGAAGATGGTGGATCGGTGAGATGGGTTATCTCCGATTTTGGTACCACATGAATTT